>NC_046639.1:446717-509217 GCF_900324485.2 Mastacembelus armatus | reverse complement strand
GATGTGTGTGTTGGAAAGGTACAGGGCTGCACTGCTTACACTGACTGACTACATTAGTGATTTGCTACTAATCTGAGACTTAATGGCTTCCCCAACAATGTTGTCCCTGCGCACAATGTTTTATTCAAATGCTTGCCGGGTGCGTTCGTAAAGTGGTGAGATCTATCACTGTTACTTTCCCTTACACAAACGCTCAGTCCAAATCAATGTAACCACGTCTGAAGAGGTAGTTTATCACCAGCAATTATCCTCCAAGTAAAACCATCGCTCGTCCGCCTCGGACCAAGCAAATAGCACGTCAGAGTTTCAGATTCAATGAATATAGATGTGGCCCCTGAGGCCGATGTTGACATGTACATGTGACTGTGCGTGTTTGTAAATGTGTCCAAAGAAGAGGGCAAAGAGGATCAGCCGGTTTGTATCTGCAATAATACAAATAACCAGAGGAAACAAGCCCGGTAGTGTCTTCATTTCCATTTCCAGTTGCCAATATTTTTTAAATGTGTACGATGCTAAAGTGTCATGTACATATCAAAGGCTTCTGTTGCATCACTTAAGGGGGATTCTAGCTTCATACAGCTGTGCCATTAGAGTTAATTTGCTCAACTCTGGGACACAATTTATATTCTCAGCCTCACTCATAGTGGTTTTATTCCATACTTATGGGTATACATGGCTTGTGTAGCCAATGAGCAGCAGTGATGGATGCTATGATGTAGCAGTAATATAGTATGCATATGTAGTTTTCATGCTGGTACATGACACTGTCCTCTGACATTGTGCTGGAATGCCTCGATGTAGTCTCTGTGCATTCGTACGCTAGCTGCTCTGCCGCTGCTGCTAAAATGTGATGCTACAGTGATGACGACATAAACCTATTATGTAGACCTTCCTGTTTCTGCCATGCATCCTGCACATGTCCCACGCCCACCTCCTTTATGCTCATCTCTCTCCTTCTGTCTTCGTTTTGCTATCAGAGTCTCAGGCTGCTGCAGCGCAGGGCAGTGAGACGGAAAATACAGTGATTGTTTCTGACGAAAATAGAGAGGAAGATGGAGGGAGCAAGAAAGAGAGCGTCAAGGCACAAGAGACCAAGGAGAGAGGAGGCTGGAGGTAAAGCAGAGAGAGAGAGAGAGAGAGAGAGACAGCATTAATGCAAACTATGTTTAAGGTCAGTGTGTGTCAGGACTCACTTAGGGTAAACTTGTTGAGACTAACGACTTCACTCAGAACTCCTGATTCTGGGTACATGTGTGAGTAGTGGATAGTGGTGGGGGTTAAGAGAGGAAAGACAGAGGGGGAGCAGGAGAGAGAGACCTGGGCTGCACCATAAAGACTCTCACCTTGTTCTGCACCATGCACACACAGCACCCCAGCTGTCATCTAGCTTCACACTCTTTTTCCATCAGAGCTAGTGGGGACATGCATCATTCATGAGCAGGGACTTATTTGGCTGTGTCACCTCCACACATAACTGTCAATAACTTTTTGTACTTCTGGCTGCACCTTTACTCAGGCAGCAGGGTGCCCTGCATGCTCACAGCAAATGTTACATGATAAACAGCATTTTTCTCCAAGTCACAGGAAACGGCAGGAAGCAGCTTTAACACTGAAGAGGTGTTGACAAATTTATTTCCAGCAGGACTTTTGCTCAAGATGGAGCTATATGGAGCTCCTGTAGAACCTGTGACAAAACAATTCATAAATAAAAACAAGCCTGGTCAAAGTGATATTAATAGGATCGGATTTAAATTGATGCACTTGATGTATTTCTTTTTCTTTTTCATAGCTGTTGCACAAAGAAAGACAGTAAACACATGTAGAGAATATAACGTGAAGGGGTAATTATCAAAGAACTGCCATGTCCAACCCCCTGCACCCTTTTCGCCCAGCCTGTCCTCTTCCCTGAGTGCTGGTGTCGCAGCCTGCTGTAAGGCTGCCTGCTGTGAAGGTCACCCTCCCTGCAGCTATGGATTACACAGACACACACAGTCAGGCAGAATACAATACTGCCCTTGAGGGGAGGTCTGAGGCTCAGACTGGCAGAGATACACCCCATGAAAGCTTGGGACCACACCAGGACTAGTCAGAATGATAACCCAGCTACTTTTGAAAAGTGCTGAAAGGGGGAGCTAAACTGACACAGCTACAGGACATATGAAGTTGTTAAAATCGTTTAATGTAAAATCTGCAGACTTAACCGCAGACAGTTGCCAGTTTTATCCAGCAGAGGGTGTCCTGAATGCCTGTACCACAGTACAGTAATTCTGGGCTGCTGGCTCCATTGTGCTCATAAATATTTAATAAAGCTGATCATGAAATTCTACTTAAGAAACTCTAGTCTATAGGTCTAGATAATATCCCATTGAATTGGTTCCACTCTCACCTGATGCAGAGGGAACTCAGACTATTGTTGCTGTTGGCGTCAGACAAGCCCAGTTACTGTCAATAAAAGTGGTCTGTCTTTGATCCACTGTTATTTACATTATGCATAAAGAACAGCATTTTTCATCAATATGCACTTTTTTGCAGACGACACAATTTTATACGCCCTGGTCTCCACTCCATCTTTTGATGACTTCAGTTTATCAAGTCTTAATCACAGACTTGCATAATTTTAAGATACTTTTACTTGAGCTACATCACACTCCCACACCACGGTCGTCATGGTTTGAGTTAATATTTTAAACAAAAAAGCTTTTAAAACATATTGTACCACAAAAGTTTCCGTATTATTTCCTAGTTGATGTTCTCACTGTACTCCAAGTGTCCATGGTGACTACAAATGCTCACTCACTTCTTACTAAGCGTGTAAAAAGGAACCTTCAGGTATAAGAAGACCATTGAAAGAGGGCAGCAACAGCCCTAGATGAGTCACAACACCTCTAGCAGATGCAAGAGAAACTCTTATTCAACAGTCATCATCAAATGATATCAAAGAGGCTTCAAAGCGCACTCATCACTCTGTTTTCTACCTGAATTCAAAGAGGGGGTGGCACCTTTTATCCTGCAAAACTGTTGCAATAAGGGTCAGTTTTCCTTTGAGTGGGACAGAAGCCATTTGACAGCGGCTCTCACTCTGGATTCATGCCACTGTTTTAGAGGTTAGGAGAGAAAAAAATCTGGACACATACACAGACAGATATACTTGGCAGATTGTATTGTCCCTTGCTGGTTCGGCTCTCCCTGCTGTGACCTTAATTTGTTCTGTCTTGAGTATGAGTGTCCACCGGGCAGTTGATGTACCTCTAGGGAACAAGCTGACAGGATGCATGACTATTATGTACATGAGGGTTTGAGCTTATGTAGGAAATAGAATCAGACAGAAAGAGGAGGGTAAACACTGATGCAAACAACAAAGCGCACAAAAAAAAATGTGTATGTGTTTGTGAATCTGCGATTCTCAGGTGAGCTGTGTTCACAGCTTTAAGTCGAGGAGACAGGAAGGAGAGAGACTGAGGCTGAAAGCAGTGGACGCAGGGCCACCAATAAAAGCAAAAGAACACAAGCTGTCTCCCTGCCGGCTAATCCTCTAATGAAGATTTGTGGCAGTGGCTGGCTGGTGATTATTGGCCCAGCTCACAGACAAAAAGCATCTCGGTGCTACTGTAAATACAATCTCTCACATTTACACAAGTCATCACAGGCTCAAATGAGAAAATTTAGGATGGAGGCAGACAGAACCAGTGCTGCTACGATGGATATGATGCTAAATAAATAAGAAATCCTATTACAACCCAAGCATTAACCAACATTACTCAGATGTGCAGAATGCAATGTGTAATCATTTTTGTTTATTCTGTCTCATCAGGCCAATTGCCGTGAACCTGACTATGCTAATTTTATGGAAATGTTTTTTCCATCCTTCCAGTTGTTACATTTCCTCAGTGCTCTTTTGAAGCACATTAACAGCCACTGTGTGAGCTTCAGTGTTAGCTGGGAGCTGTGTTGAACATATAAGCAGGAGTTCATCCATCCGTGCATCCAGTAATAGAGGCTGCTGCAGCATTAGGAGAAACTGACAGGGGGGATTTGAGAATTTAGTCGAGGCTGCATTTCCACACTTTTTTCAAATGCACTTGTCTGCACTTGGTCTTTATAGACCACAAACATAAAACACTTCTCCCCTAAATGTCCGTCGTTTATGAAAGCTGCCTGTTAAGGAAGCCAAGAGTCTAAAATACAGCATGGAACTCTGGGAAAGATCCCTGATCTCAATGGGACCTTCCTGACTAAAGAAAGGATGAATAAAAACACAAGGCACAAGATAAACTGGTACAGTATTATGCTTTAAATGGATGACCTGAGATACCACGTTACCTGTGTGTCCCTTACAGCCTTCTAATCCACACCTCTGGAACCTTACCCTCCTGATCCTCCCTTTCTCCTCCCACAGCTCCCCCCAGGCGGGGGCAGCTGTGGGGCAGGTCCTGGCAGAGCCCGTTCTTCTCCCTCCGTCGCTCTCTCCAAGCGGTAGGGAGACAGGTGTGCATACCAGACGCCTGCACTAAGCCTTGCTCCACACGGATCCAATAACTACCTGCTAGTGAAGCTTTTCCCGGCTCTCATCCAATGTTGAATAAGACATTTTCAAAGAAACCTTGTGTTAGCTAAAGTTAGAGTAGCTGTCAATGGGCAAGATGCCACAGAGAGTAGATCTAAACTCAACCTACTGCCACCTTTTTATCGCCAGGCCTTTCTGCATCCCATCAGCCATTATACACACCATTAAAACAAACTGGAACAGATTTAGTTGGCAGGAGAAAGGCGTTACGGGTGGAGATTTAGACTATTTTGAGCTGTTCATGTAACATTAAGGATTAAAAGCAAGCTCAGGCTTCTTGGAAGCAAAAGCTAGTCGTATTCTTCAGGCTGTGTGCTGGCTGACCCTGGTGGATGCATGAGGTCACAGATTGAGGAGCTGTCCTTGTGGCTATAAGTGAAGTTCATGACATTCCCAGCAGTGTGTCAGATATACTGATCACATTTCCTATTTGCATGAGTCAGATGATACAGAAGAGACTACAGCTCAATCTACGCTGTCGGAGGGGAGCATCTATTTCTCCCCGTAGGCCAGCTCTACCCGAAACATCGTCACCCTGCCCCATGTGCAGTTTTCCTCATCTCGCCGTTTGCTCATTTCCTTTCTGCCTTTAGCCCTTCATTGCTCCCTAAAGTCTCTCTCTTCCTGCGCTCAGTCTCGCTCTGCCATTCTTTGGTTGCTTCATCAGCTTCCTCTTCCTCGTCCCCTTTAGCTTCGTCCTCTCTAGCCATGCCCCTATGAATTGACCTTGCTGCATCTTAAGGAGAATTGATTTCTTTTTTGGTCTTTGTGTGAAACCTTATCTCAACAGCACTCCCCTAGTTCCTCTTCCCCCCAGAGCAGGATGGAGCTAATTCTCTTTCATGTGGACACTTTTCACTCTACTTTATCTGTCGGTTTTTCTCTCTTCCTCCCTCCTTTACCCATCTTCTCTTCTGAGCCCACAGAAATAGAGCAAACATGATTAATGCAACATCTATCACCGCCAAATGTTAGCTTTGCTCAATCTTTTCATGCTTGACTGCTGTTTGGGAAATTGTTATTCATGCACCTTCCAACACTGTTGCTGAATTATCATGTCAGTTCTTAAAACAGCAAAACAGTTTGACTTTTTACATCTGATGAGCATGATAACCAGGAAACACCAGCACTTGATCATTTAATATGTACTTCATGTATTTTCATAACTTTAACATATATGAGTGAGTAAAATTGAATAAAAGGTGTATCCAGTGTATGTTGTTAGGACAGCTAGGAGCACCCCATCCAGTCCGATCTCAGAAGCTAAGCAGGACTGGGCCTGGTTAGTACTCTGATGGGAGACCCCCCTTGAAGACCAGGGGCCGTCAGCAACTGATCCAGTGTGGCGACCCCTAACGGGAGCAGCCGCACACTATTGGTCTCTGCTCTATATACGAGTCGCCAAATGTCACACAGAGACTCTGTACCGACAGAATCAGCAATGCATTTCAGAATCAATAACAACAAGCACAGAGGATGAAATTGTCTGTATTGTAAGACTGTTATGGCTTCGCACTGTCCCAACTTCTGCCATGGCAAGAAGAAGAATCCCACCTCACTGAGGGGCTATGCAAACATGTCACACAGGTAGACATGAGAAATGGGAATTCTAGAAAACAACACATCACAACACATGAATATTCATCACGACAAAAAGCAATCAGACAAGCCAGATATCAATCAATATGTTGGAACTACAGTGAAAGCAGATATTCTACACGGAAAGGCGGCAGTGCCTCACAAACACTAGAGCGCTGCAATGTGAGGAATCATCTGTGCCTCTTTCCACTTCGTGATCAGGGGGACCATTGAAGCATACAGAACATTTTTCAGGCTTCAACTCCCAGGTGTCTTTTAGCCCCAGGATTCCCAGTAGGTAGTCAGCCAGACTGCTTTGGTGAATGCACCAATGTGACACCATAATCACACACAGGTGCATTTTTGTGCTTCACTGAGCAGCAGCACTGGGCCACTGGTGGTGGCAGGTGTGTATCGCACGAACTGTACATTTTACTCACGTGTCTGTTTGTGCTGGAAAAACTTGTCATGTTTACATCTGGTGTGTGTTTTGAATACAAAACACTTCATGTCTCATCCCTTGTCACTGATGGGTTCTCAGAATGAAACCGTGGGCACATTTGTTCCGTCCTGTACTCTCAGTGAATGGTCTTTGACAGAGGGCACTGCAGTGAGGCCAGTGAGGCAGTGGGAGTCAGAGCAACAGACACATCCACCTCCTTCTGCTCTGCAGTGCTACACACACACACAAACACACACGCATGCACTCACAGACACAATGGTTTGCCTTCCCACCAGTGCAATAACAGGCCTATTCATTAGAGTCTGTTACAGACAGTATTGACAACCTGCTGACACACAGTCACTCCAGCATAAACAAATGGAGCAACAGAGAAGAGCAAGGAAGAGAGGGAAGGGAGCTGAGAGACCTGTTATAGAGTCGACCACAGATGATGCTGCTGCTGCTTTTACCCGTCCACATACACAGACCTGCATCATCTCACAAAGTCACTCGTGGGAACTACAAAACTACTGTGATAGTAGTGAGTATTGATGAAGCATTGAGAAGTAATCATTTGTTCAGTGAATTCACTACAGTATTAGCTGCACTAATGGGTTTGTGTTATCCTACATATGCAAAGACGCCTACAGGGACGTGTCATGTTGACATAAACAAAGACAGCACAGCACTCCCTGACAAAATGGGGAAAAAACTCCTGAAGGGCTCAGAGACATATTCTCTGGCCTCTCCTTGTGTTGACCTCTGGAACCAGCTGAATGTGTGCAGGATGTTAGGAGAAGGTGGGGGTAGCTGAGTGAATGGAATGAGCAACAGCTATGGAGACAGGTCAAGAGAAAGACACATTTTACGAAGACAGATGAGGCTGGAGTGGGCTCACAAACACAAAGACAAAGAGACAGATAGACTGCGTGGCCCTGAGCTCCAGGGGTCAGTTCTGACTCAAACAGGAGAGACAGATAAGACATAAACCAACAGTGAAATGTGAACTCATTGTGACTAAAGCCCCTCAAAAAATCTTGAGATGACGCTAACAAAGTGGAATGTCCCAGGAATGCTTGTCAGCCATCGTACAGCATTTAGGGCGATGGTGAGAGGACGTTACAGACGGTTATAGACGGTTTTCTAGACAACATGGCGGTTTTCTAGACAACATGGCGGCTGATCACGACGTCACGTTAACAGAAACATATTCTCTATTAGCTCACCGCTGTTCTCTTACTGCACACAAACATACATGTTAATATACCAGCACACAGCTCCAGCATCAGCCCTGTACCCCGAACTTGGTGCAAAGCCCATGTCAGGCAAAACAAAGCCGGCAGCTTTGTATAGCACACACTGTACACATCCTTTGCCATTAGCAACATTAGTACCGTCATCACCATCACAGCAGCCAAAGACCTCTGCCAGAGCCCCTGATCGCCTACGAAGCTAGTTATCATGGATTTGGGAATGTAAATATCAAGGACAGAGCATCTTTGGGAAAGGGTGTTTGCTCAAGGTCATAGAAAACAAAGGATAAGAAATGACTACCAGCCACACAGCTAGTGATGCATTCAGTTTACACAGGCGCACTCACGCTGTACACACATCACACACACATTTATCAGGTTTTTAAAAATGAGCATATGATGCCATTTGTCAGAGATACTTTATCAGGTGGTTGCAGATTAATATCAGGGAATCAGGAAATTTGCTTATTGGAGGTCCAGATCAATCAGCGCGAGAACTGTAAAGGTCATTACAATGACATGATCCTTTTTAGAGGAGAAAAGCCAGAAATGTCGGACTGCTAATCTGCCACATCATCATTCACACAGTCCAGAACGATGAACACACAGCTGCACTCAAACATCTCAGTATTAAAGAGAAATAATAGAAGATACGTATCTGTCAGCGTAATAAGGAGAAATCTAGATCAGCTTTTTTGGCTAATGGCGGGAAGAGGAAGATTTGTGCAGATCCTTAGATATGTTGAAAAGCACATAGACACAGCCTGACAGCATTTAGCCACTCTAATAACTAGCTTAAGCTCACACTATTGCTTTGATGAGTGAGTTCACATGCTGTTTGTTGTTGTGGTGCAGCTGTGGTTCATGGTTAATGCTGCTGTTAATGCGCCCTGGTCAAATTTGATTTATGTGAGCTGCTACCACCTGCAATCCGATCAAGACGGAACTTGCCTAACTGTTAAATGAGGCTGGAGTCGAGGAGTTGCTGACTTTTTACCACCTGCATTAAACGTAGCTGCTGCTAAAACAGACACCAGATGACATGTCTCTTAATATAAAACAAACAAGAGCAAGTGAGTCGTTCTTACTGGCATGAACTTTACTTCAGTTCACAGACATATATTCTCAGGGACATGCACTCCTGAAACCTGCACACCTCAAACTGCACGACTCCCTAAAATCATTAGAGATGTCTGCTGGAAAAACATGCCTGCCGGGAGAGCAGAGAAGCAGAGTTATGCCTGAATCAGCCCAGGCATGCGTTAAAACACAGAGTCCTCTCTGGCAGAGCACATAGCAACAAATACACACTTAAAACAAATGCACACACAATAACCAAACACTCACACAAATTAGAAAACTCTAGAAGACTTTGACGAGCTGACGTGCATCGTGTTGCTTCTGCACATTCGCCCTTTCATATGCATAATCAGTGGATTTACAATAGTAAGCTCCTGTCCTCAGTACGAATATACAACCTGACTATGTGGAGCACAGAAACCACACAGAGTCTCCTCTCTCAGACATGGCCACTATGAGACTGGAATACTAAAGAAGAAAGTGCAGGCTGACTCAGAACACATCAGCGCTGTAGAATAACTCAAAGCTTTGCTGTGCAAAGCAAAGGACTTTCTTTTGCCTTCATGTTTTAAAAAAGCCTCTTGTGTGATGACCTGTTTGCTCAGCAATGATTAGTAGGTTCTGTGTGAAAACATATTTGCCACTTCACCTCTTCTGGCAGGATGGTGGAGCCTGGTCATGTGACCAAACAGCCCATAATGATAGAGTCCAGTTCTAAACATTTTGACCTTCACTGTCATCGTTTACCTGCGACATTAATGACACACTGTCATCATAATTACAAGCACTAACTATCATTTAAAGGTCCGTCCCAAGCAGCGCTCAGCATGGACAGATGTCCGTGTGCAGTGAAAACCAGTATAAGTAGGGATTAGTGAGTCGACGGCATGACTGACCTCTCCAAAATCCCATGCACCAAAAAGCCACAACTCACCCAAAATCATGCTGTGTTTTGCCTTTGGTGTCCCTGGGTTGAAAGTTGTGCCCTTATTGCCCCCGTCTCTCCTGCTCTCGCCAAGGGACAATGGCTCCAAAATCTCTTTTCAGAGTTGCTCTCCACTCTCCAGAAGGAAGCAACTCAGAGAGGCAGCTCTAGATGTGAGGAGAGACGACGGCTGCTGCTGCTGCTGCTGCTGCTGCTGCTGCTGCTGCTGCTGCTGCTGCTGCTGCACATGCCGTCCCTTACGCCTGCCCTCTCCAGGTGAAAAGCTGTGTGTGTTTGTGTGTGTGTGTCTGGGGGGGGGGTTCAAGGTGTGTGTGTCTGTGTGTGTGTGTGTTAGTGAGAGAGCCTGTGTGTGTATGTATGTTTGGAGGAGGGGGGCCAGCGTTTCGGCTGCTGTGGTTCAGGTGAGCCTGAGGACAGGGTGAGGGGGATAGTGGAGAAGGGGAGAGAGAAGTCAGAGAGAGGAGGGGGAGCCTAAAGTGTGACAGCCAATCAAAGGGGAACGCTAAAGAGCCAAGATCTTCTTCTCCACAGCAGCCAGGAGGAATTGCAGTGGTCTCCAGCAAAGAGCTGACAAGCAGTTTCTTCTGAACTGTGTCATTACACATGGAGCTCCAGAGGGAAAGTCTTCAGTGCACTGTAAAGGCGACGCATGCTTTGGTCTCTCTCTGTAAAACACACACTCCCTTTCCCACTCTGGCTTCCCCTCCCTCTCTCTGCTTCTTGTTTTTGGGGTTGGGTATAACCTAAAGGCACCTTACATGCCTCTGCTCTGATTGGTGGCAGCTTCGACCAATGGGAACAGCAGCAGACACTTGTCATCATGCGGAGTGGAAGTCATGAAGGCGAGACAGAGCTTGACTGAAAATGCTGTTTCCCTAACCATTGTTTCTCCCTTGCACATCTCACATCCTCCTCACTCAGGCCTGATTGTCAGATCTGTGTTTTGTATCTCTGCCTGTACTTTGACTCCACGTGTATGTGGACTTGTTAAAGGATTAACCTTTATCTGTGCAGCTCTGTCCTGTTTCCCTTTCTCTCCCCATCTCTTAACCTGCACAGGCAAGGTTACACAATTTATCAACCTCTGTGTTTTCGTCAAAGGGATGGAATTTAGCCTGGGAGTGGGGAGGGGGCAAGCAGAAAGGAGAGATGAAATAGAAAGCGACAGAGCGGAGGGAGCTGGAGAAGGAGGGGCAGAGATTAAACTAAACGCAAACTGACAGAGGGATGAAGAGGCATGGAGTGACAAGAAGAGACAACCAGGACGATGGACTACAGAGACAAAGACAGACAGGGTCAGGCGTAGGAGAGGGACTGCAGGGAGTTAAACTGTGGACCAAAGCAATCCAGGAACTAATTGAAGAGGAGCTTCACAGCCAGCTTCTCATGGTCCACTTCCTCCATGCAAAGAAGCCACTCAAACAAGGTCTGCTGTCATGTCCAAACATTATCCTGCCTCTCTCTCATTTCCCCTGTGAAGAGGAATCGCCCAGAGAGAGAGAGACCTTTTGAGAATTACACAGCCACAACCATATTGAGAAGCTCAGCACTTAAGAGAAGGTTTAACAAAGCTGTCAAAAAATGAATCCTCGGGGGTGGGCATGCTTGCAAACGCACACACACGTGAGCCTGGGGCTAAAGGAAACGCTGCCTGATGTTCATAGTACCTCCTCTTGTCCTGCTCTGTCTTACTCCTTTCTCTCTCTACAGCCCACCCCCACCCTTCTCACGCTCTCAGACTGAGGCTGTGAGTCACGGGTGTTGGAGTGAATACTAAGGAGGCTGGCTGACACCTCCAGTACCTCTCTGCACAGCAGCTCCATTGCACAAGCCATTATATGCAAACACTGGCAGAGCTAGGGACCACAGACAGCCTCACAAATTCTTACAGATCGTACATTTTGGATAAAATCCACTGACTAAAAGCTGCTGGTATTATGGAACATATGGAGGCTCTTAGCTAGGGTGCACAAAATCATCCCACTTCATCATCACAACTGCCACCAACATCTAACACTTAGTCAGAAGTTATCATACACACTGAATCATGAAGTAGGAAAGTGGCATAAACATCTTAAAGTGCGAAAAGACGACCAGATAAATGAAGAAAGGAGCCTGTGAGAAATGGCCTGAGCAGGAACGGACCGAACACTGGGGATATAAATTTTGAACATGGGACACTTCCAGCTGGAACAATGGTTATCATCGATACAGCTATGCGTGCTAGTCCTCCCATGAGCGTCTGTGTGTTTGTGTGTCAGCAAAAGAGCTGAGATAGGGTTTCCTCATTAGTTGTGTTGGTATCAATAATTCAGAGCCCGTCCTTGTTGGCGTTCAATGGGCCGAGTGCTAATGTGCTGTCAGGCCAACGGGGGCCCGGGGCCCAGCACCACTTTAATGGATGTCATGATGAGAGGGTGAAATCGGAGCATGGAGATCCTGTATCTTCCACAGGCAAAACAGGGAGGGAAACGGGGCAGAGGAGAGACCAGGGTGTGGTGAGGCCACTGGAGAGAGGACAGATGGCCTCACTAGACAGGTATGTGAGGGGGGTCGGGGTGGGGGGGCGGAGGAACGAGGGGAGGAAATTGGGGTATTATTGGCTACCGAGCACACTGGAAATGATGTGCTGGCCTCTATCCCCTGTGGACGGGAGGGCATCATGGGACACATGTTAAGCAGCCACTAGGGAAATGTTTTAATGAATAATGGCCCGACATAATTTCATTTGCCATTCGTGTGAGTTCCTAGTGGGATTTCACTCTTCAAATAGAAATGTAGAATATGTAGAATAGAAATAACACAAGCCACAATAACAAACTACAGTGGACCGGCAGCTCCACCATGACAGTTTCATGGCGTCAGAGTCTCATCACATTGTCTAAGGGGAGAACATATACAGGCCTATATGTTGTTCTCTTAAAATGTTTTTGTGTTCTCTGCTTTGTCTTTTTGCAATTTGTACTGTTTTCTATCTGTCAACATCTTTTCTGTTTTAATGTTCTACTTTTTAAGTTGTGTTTAGAAATTATTCTTCTGCTTTTAATGTTGGTTTGTTTTAGTGTTTTACTAAAATTTGGTGGCGTTTTCTATGTTATTATTTTTCCTGTGTCCAGTGTTGTGTTGTGTCCTCAGGGCGACTATACAGGACGACGGCCGATGGCTGCTGAGTTCATGACTTTCCTATTCAGAAGAATGAGCAGGATGTCACTCACCTGCCACATTTTCACACACGCAGACACATACATGTTCTTTTGCTTATCAATACTGACCCAGACGCACTGGAGGCATTTCCACACCTTGACCTTGAGTATCACCCCATCATCTCCAACCTTCGCCCTAATGTCCAATTCTGACCTTAACTCTGAAATCAAGTCTGACTCTAGAATAATCTCCTGACGTCCATGGGAAAGGTGAGGTGTACACACATGTACCTGGTGTGAAACCAAACACAAGAGGACCCAATATTCTGGACATTACTGTGTGGTGATCAGTGGTTGATCTATTCTGCCCCCTAGTGGTGTAAGTTTGTTAACACAGGAATAATTTACTGTAAAGACACACTGGGAATCTGTTAAGTACCCCAGCTAGAAACCCTAGTACTCGACAGCAGTGAAGTGAGAGGCTGAAATCGTCCTAAAGCCACGTCAACAAACGGAGGTAAATCAGGGAGCAGACGTGAAACACAACTGCTGACTGATGACTGAATCAGAAATGCCTTACACAAACAGAAAACTATCTATACAATAGACTCGACAGCCAATATTGGAACTGTTTTTATCAGCAGAACAGTGAATTAGGCAAAGGGCACAGGTCTGAGGGCAGAAGGTCGAATGTGAAATCACTGCTGAGTCTGAACTTATTAGGAACCAGCTGACGTGCAGAAACAGGCTGTGAGAGATCCAGGACATATCAAAGCTTGTGAGAGCACAAACTCTACCAGTCATATAATGATATAACTCCTTTATTCTTTCCTGCAGGGGAAACACACAATAAATCGACACTCGCTGAAATCTGCCAGACACTCACTTCCTCACAGCAGCTCAAGTACAGTGTCAAATGTGAGTTTTGTTAATCATAAATTCTGCTCATATTTCATAAGCCAGGACCTGCAGGCACTTTGTGACTTTCCACACACGTCAGTTTGTCCTTTTTCTTCTTCGACATTTTGCCTGTTTGGTGGAATAAAGAAGATTTTTCTCAATACACAGTTCACACCTGGGTCAAATATTATGTGCTGCGTGTTTCCTGGCACTGTGGTGTTGAATTTAGTGACTGCACATGAAGGTCAAAGGTGAGGGGGCCAAGAAAGCGCTTGGCTGTATAATTATCCCTTGATAATGTAGAAAAGCGTTTACTAAAGCAAGAAGATAAAGATTCACAGCTTATTAGACTATAGGTAAAAGAAAACCAGCTCTTTATATATTAAATATCATTATATTATATATTATTATATATACACACTCCGCCTAGTGGAGTCAGTATGAACGAATGGACCTCTGCCTTCCCCTTGAACTGGCCTGAGCCTGCAAGTCTGGCAGCAAAGCATATCAGTTTGCAACTGTGAGGGATAATCATCTCACTAAATTTAGACTATTGATCAGGTGCAGATATGTGTAGGGATCAACTGTACGGTAAAGATTTGGATAAACCAGGATACACATACACTGTTTTTTTAAATGTTTATTAAATGTTAGACTTAGAGAACGTTTCTATAGGCAACGTGAAACCAAGAGAACATAGAACAGAACCCAGCTGTCTAATAAAATAGCCAACACACAAAAAACTGAAATGATTTTTACCCATTGACCTCAAAAATCTTCCCTTTCAGAAGGTGAGTTCACTCAAATTGTTCATCAGGAAAAAAACAAACATATTTTACGTTATTAATTAAACTTTGATGCAAAAAAACATTTGGTATCTTCTTTATTTTAAAAAGAAAAAGATTTTTCCACTTTCATCTTGTGGCTTTGATTATGTGTCTTTAAGTGTGACTGTTTCATGTCACTGTCCTGTGGCTCAGTTATTGTTGATGTGCTGTACTTGTGGTTCACTTGTTACTTAAATATCTTTAGAATTTAAACAAAGAGCTGAAAAAATTAAACCGTGGGTTTTGTGAGGATTTATGGACGTGTGTGGGTGAGTCCACGCCTGCCGACAGAGATGGAGAATGTTGATGTTGACTGTCAGAGTCTCGCACATCCCTGACGTTTTGACACCAGCAGCAGAGGACAGGACGTCTTTCTCTCTGACCACATTCACATCACACCTTTCAGCCATAACTTTGCTGTTCGTACTTGTAGAAACTTTGCCACCGTTGCTGCAAATTTCGGTCATGCCGCTCTAACTTGAGGCTGGCACATTCCTTGTCATTATTACACAATGTATTTTAGAACGCAGCAATTTGAAGCAATTATCTTCCCCGCAGATCATAGTTTACTTTTAAAGCTCAGACATTCCTCAGCTGAGGGTGAAGTGCGAGACAACAAAAAGCCAAGGGTTATCACATTCCTGTTCGAAAATCTAATCTCTTCATTTTTAACATTATTTTGGTGTAACAAACAACTACAAATGGGCCACACTAATCATACAAATGACCATTCCTTAGCTTTGCATATAAACAAATGCATATTGTACGGAAACATGCACAGAAACTCAGGATCAGAAGGTGCAGTGGGCAGCAGAGAACAGGTGGAGGACAGTTGTCAGCTGTACTGGGGCACATACATTGATATCTGAGCAGCAAACACATGCACACACATACTGGGCCAATCAACATATTCAGTGCTGCATAGTAGCGTGTTTGTAGCATCAAACACTCACACAGTTACAAACCACACATTCACTATGTATTTCCCAGTTTCTTACTTACCTGAGCTCCACATTGATTGCACCTGTAGTCCCGCTGCTGTTACTTAAAGAGCCAAATCTCCAACCCTGTACAGGCACACTGGGAAACAACTATTTCCTCTGTGAACTCCTTCTCAGCATGAAACTGGTTAGCGCTTGTCAGGTGACAGTAAAGTGACCAGAAACATCCCAACCTGCTCTCTTTAATTCAAAAAGGTTTCAAGGGCTGCATATGCAAACAGCATAGACTTACACCCACAATGGCCAAAGACATGTGGAAATGGAGACCACAGACACTTTGCTTCTGTCTCCTCCCTCCGTCAATCTCAGGCCTGTGTGAAAACAAAGCTGGAGCAGGAGATTCCAGCAGCTAATCGTGGCAGAGCTTACGAAGTGAGGTCAGTTCTGTCAAGAAAAGCAGAGAGAGAGAAAGAGAGAGTTGAAGGCTGCAGCAAGTAGGAGGGAGGAGAAGGAGTCAAATGTCAATGAAGGCAAGAGGAGTGACATCGAGGTACAGTACGCAGAGGAAACAGGAATATCAACCCACTCAAAGACAATTTACCACCTAAAGCCTCTGCACATGGTGAAGCTCTCAACTGTTTCTAATGCTCACTTTCAGCACAAACGGGCCAACAACTAAAGCTCATGGTGCAGCTATGCTGAGGCAAAGATAGAAAGCTGAGGAAAAACAGCAGAAACTATGAATGTATGGAAAAGTACTGAGTGACAGCAGTAACACACACGTGTGGAAATCCAGAAGTAGATGTTATTGTGCACTGTCTGTAATCTGCAGCCACTCACACAGGCCACCTGGAGCTACTGTAACATGCTATCAAGCGTACAAGTCTCTATTGGCTCCTGTATTAACATGTGATAGGTTAAAAATCACAGAGTCTCAGCTGTAGAAGCAGACACACCGACTCTCAGCTCTCCCTCACACACGCTGCTGGATGACGAGGTTAAAAGGGGAAAAGGTCAGCAGATTACAGTTGTAAGCACATTTCAGGGCCCAGTGGCCTTAGTGGTAATGTTACAGGGACTCACTGCAGACGCAGCCTGTTTCTCTCAACGTGCCTGTTTACAACACAAACCAGTACAAACCAGTACAAACCATTTGGCTTTTCCTATTCAGCCTGTCTCAGTTTGCTTCAGAAACAATCTACATCAAATCTTTGTTGTCACTCATTTAAATGTGTGGATGATTCAAACATGAATGCTCCTCAGACAACAGACACATGATGGTAAAGTAAATCACCGTTACCATAAGAAACATGCTAAACACTGCTGCTTTATGAGGCAGGTCAAGAGAAATGAGGGAAATACTAATCACCGAACTTGTATTTCTCTCATTGCCAACAGGGGGAGTCAAGTCCCTTCACTTTATACGACTGACGAGGTGGGTTTGATTCAGTATTTTGGATAAAGCAGTTTAGTTATTATTTCTTTAAATAATAATAATAATAATAATAATAGTTTTAATGTGTGCATGTTTAGTTTCTCCACACTGTAAAAACACTCTGACTGCTTGTCATACATGTAGAGACGAACACAGTTTAGAGCAAATAAGAGATGATGCAGAACAAACCTGAAAATTAAATAATGTCCACAATGTGTTTTAAATTAATTAGTGCAATTAGCGCCATGGCTTGGAAAGCTCTTCCTTACACCACGTGACCTCACGGTCCCATCACAGCCCCGCCCACCTCCAACGCGCGGACACTTTAATCAGGCCAAAGTGAAAACACCTGTGTGCGCAGGTCAGTCCGCACCTTCACATCCGCACCTGGCGCTGCGCTGCGCTGCGGGTGTTCTGGCTCGATGGCCGCTATCGACGCGCTGAGCGCCAGGTTCTTCTCTTATGACAAGATGTACAGTCATGACATGCGCGAACAAAGTTTTGCTGAGTGGCCGTTTAGGGAGGAATGCAACTGCACACCTGAGAAGGTAAGGAGTGTGTTTCACAGGATGTGTCAGGGTCTGCAGCCACTTTTACATGAACCTACTCACAGTGTGAGTCCAACTCATGAGAATACCACAACCGTGTTTACACAGCCGCCTTTTGTCCCAGGCGGGGACAGCTTGTGATTTACGGCGAGGCAGGTGTCAGATTCAGTTTCGTTGCATCAGGTGTCCCGTGCACAGACCCTCCCTTTGCCCACGAGGTCTGACGGATGAGCTGCTGACACCTCACTGGATGAGTAATATTATATGCCATGTTACCAGCTCGTAACCACCCGAGAGCTAAAAGGAGATGTCCTGGTTTAACAGTCTCATCATGCGACTCTGGCCCTTTGTTCTGTTATTGCATCTGTGCCTCAAGAAACTCACTGACTTAGTTCTGCGTTTTCCTTTTTTAATCTGAGGAATGTAAGAAAAATGGATCATGCATTAAAGCGTCTGTCTGTGCAGATGGCCAAGGCTGGGTTTGTCCACTGCCCCAGTGAGAATGAGCCTGATGTTGCCTGCTGCTTCTTCTGTCTGCTGGAGCTGGAAGGCTGGGAGCCCGACGACGACCCCTGGTAAGAGAAGCCTGTCAGCTTCCTCTTTTGGTCCTCATCTTCACCTTACCTGCTCGTATAAAATCCATAGTCAATAGGTTTAATTGATCAGTTCCTCCAGTCAGCAACACAAACAAAACAAAAATGATCCAAAAATCAGTAAATGTGATGAAACTAAACTGGGATTGGGACTGAATAACATGTTTGTTCAGTCGTTGTTCCATCATCAGTTCAAATGCTAAATGCGTTTTGGTTTCTGTTCTGTCACCGTGTTGTTTCTTACATCCAAATTCTAAGAGTCAAAACGTTGCTGGTTAGAGGTGAATTCATGACAATAGTCTACAAGAGGATCTGGATCCTTCAGATCTGAGTCTCTTTCCATTTTAACACTAAAAATTTCAGCTTGGATTCACATAGTGAGGTTGTTTTTGATGAGCACGACACTAAACTTCAGTCTTTCTGTTGCATGTTGACTGAGCTGGATTATTTACAGGTTACGTTTGTCTCCTTGTGCCACATTCACTCATGTCATTCACTCATGTCAGGCAAACTTGTAAAATACTTTCTCTGCCCAGGGCTGAACACATCAAACGCTCCCCTAACTGTGGCTTTCTAACCATGAAGAAAGACTTCCCTGAGCTCACCGTGAATGAATTCTTTCACATAGAAAAGGAGCGGCTGAAGGTCTACGTTGTAAGTGTCCTTCATATCTGTGCCAGTATTGCAGTGAAGATTTGTACTCGTGCAATAGTTCATCTACTTTGTGCTTTTCTTCCTGTCTCTCTAGAGAAAGATTTGTCATAAGAAGATGGCATACTTGCGGGATGAAATAGACCAAACCCTTGAGAACCTTAAATCTATGTTGGTCTCCATGTGACTGAAGTCTTATTTGTCTGCAGTCTATCTTGTTTTTATTGATGCACAAATCTTAAGGGTGTAGCAACAGCCTATAGTTTTTACTCAACAGCCTCATGTAATTGAAACTTAAAATATCAATAAACTTGAGTATTAGTGCAGTCGGTTGTAATATTGTCTTTAACCACAAGATGGAGCTTTTGCACTGAAGCGACAGTTCTGCCCTGTCACAGACAAACTTTCTGAAGTTCCCAATCTGACACTGGAAACCTTGACAAAGGCAATCTGAAATGAAAGCGCACATTGAGCATGATTACAATGTGCGCTGTATTCCCTCTTTCAACCAAATACTTACCATTTTCCTGAACGTGCCACCATCTCTCCCACCCCTTTTCAAACCTTGACCCTGGACAGATGGCCTGAAGCCCCTCCCTTTCAATACCAACTGTTGCCCCAGTAACATCTGTTACATACAGGGGGACACTGTGCACCGCGACACTCGCCTCACCCTGCGAGGTGCACTGAAAGTTAAAAAGCACTGATGGATGCTGACAACGGAAGGAGGAGAAAACATCCACATGCAGCAAACGCTCCTAGAAAGCTCTGTAATGCCTCACGGCTCCTATTGAGCCTCTCAAGGACAAAGGTTTGACAGTGAAGTCAAACGTCGTGACACTGAGACTTTATGTGAAGCACAAGCATGTTCTGCTACGTCCCTGTGTTCTGATGGGACGTTGTCTGGATGGGGGGCAGGATTAAAAGATGCTATCCCTTCTCCAACCTTCCACTGTTCTGGATTAGTGTCTAATGTAACACTCTGGCAACTGAGCCCAGATGAGCTGCTTAATTCTCTTTTATCCGCTCACTACAGAGCAAATTGAAGAGAGAATATTTTTAGCAAAAAAGTAAAATACCCATAGGTGATGTAACATTTCTAAGGAAGCTGTTAGTTCTGTTTTTCATTACATTTATGCTGTGAGAATATTCCAGTCATATTTGTTTAATACAGGTAGGTGACGTGTGTCGAGAGGAACGTCCTGATGAGCTGTTGGTTTTAATGTTTAGGTTAAGTGGTGTGATATTTGCATATAAACTCAGATCATAAGGAGCATGTTTACAGTAATTGCTAATGTTCTAATCCACATCCCATGTCAGTCCAGAAAATGCATCCATACGGGCTCGTCTGTGGGAATAGTGCAGAACTGTTCGTTTTCACATGGTGGGGATTAGTCATTTTTAGTAATTACAGTAAAAACCAAATTAAATCAAAATTAGGGATGAGTCATTAATCTAATAGGAACCTGCCCGTAGATTACGTCTCTTCTGATCTAATTAATATACCGTGACAAAAGCTTTGCACCAGTGGTCTCTCCTGCACTTTTAATTAATGAGTTTCTGCTGAACAAACTGTAAACAGTGACTGTAGCAGATGGACAAACGGACAGATGTTACTAACAGAAAGTTTACAACCTGAGCTTTCCATCAGGCCCCATCTGTTGCTCCTGAGTCCAGTACCTCCCTCTACCCTCCTCCGTCCTCATCAGCATCCATCACCATACACTCTCCCCTGATGCACTGCCCTAAATTAATGACGTCAGCGTTTACCCTCTCGGCTGACCTGGTTTAACCCCTAATAAACAAAAGCTAAGCGAACGGCATATTATCACATCACTCGCGATGTAAACGTGTTACAGCTTTGAAGCTGCAATACATTTTTAGCTTCGCTGGTCTGCTGCACTCTGACACCTACTTATGAGAACAGGGTGATTATTGTAAAGACCTGCACCTATACACACCCGCTAACAGCTAAAGCCTTCGCAGTGATCCTGGCTAACACTTTCTGATTGTGTCTGAATGTCCAGATCATCAGAGGAAAGGATACTGACATTATTTTGCATTATAATCAGAAAGAAACTAAAGTCCCTTTTCAGTTTTTCCTCTCCGGTCTCCACCTCCAGCTTTCTCCGGTGTCTCTGCTGGCTGCTTGCTCTCCCAGACATCACGGCCCTCCTACCTTGCCTGTTTTTTTTGTTTTTTTTTTATGTTCTCTCTTCGAAAGGGACCTCCATCTGTCCCTATACTCAGCTCTTTGTGGTGTCCCAAAGCCCAGCAACTTCCACAATGCAGTGGGCGTGCAGAGGGGGGCCAGGGTAAACACGACAGCATCCAGATCCCATTAGAAGCTCTTTAACTCCTACACCCTAATACTCTCAGAGAACTCTGGGAGGAGAAGGCCCACCCCTTATCCTCATGCACACAATGTCACCTTTCACACCCACTCCCATAGGTAATGAGTCTGCGAGCTGCTCTCCACACTCCCCTCGCATGTATATCTCATTGCCATGATACAACAAGCTCTTATTTTATTTATCACTATTATTCTGATCATAAAACAATTATTTGAATTTTACTAACATTTTTACAGGGGGGGGGGCAGTGTTGACATGCAGAACCATCCTTGGGTAAATATAACTGGAATTTATGATCAGTCAGTTTGATTTAAGTGTATGGGACTAGCAAGAATCAGGAAAAGTTAAAGTTTTTATTTAGACTTGAATTGTTGTCACCATGTTGACAATGGCCAACCCAACCAATCATCATCCTTTTAATTCCTTTCAGCTTTGCCATCTTTCATTGTTCGTCTCTGTCTTTGCCCACAGCTGTGTCTACATCTATCTCCTTGGTCTTTCTTCTACCAGCTTCCTCCAGTAGTCCAGGGTCTCTCTGTTTCAGGGGCCTCCACATCTCAACCAGGGCACTCGTTCCCAGTGCGCCCCACAGACGTGGGTGTGCATGCGCCCTGTGGCGCAAGAGGAGGGAGGCATCGCTGTGTTTGTCCCAGCTTAAAGGCAGAGGGATTACCAGCACACAGACACTGATTAAAGCCTTCCAGCCTCCTATGGCCCCATTAATACAATCTTAATCACAATGCTTTATCCCCCCCATCTAGCGCCTATGGATCAGGACCTTTTCATTTTAGTTGGAGCCACTCTTGTTGGGCTAGCAGATTAAGTGCACTGCACACAGAAACTAAAAAATAACCACATGACAGTGAGAGGGGAAGAGATCAGGTTCCACACTGCACTTCAGAGTCTGTCGGCTCAGATTTTGAGTTTTCCTTTTCTGTGATGTTTCCACCTACACGTCACTTCACATCCTGCGTTGTGATGAGGGATCAAACTGTTGGCACGTATGATGCATATAAAAATAAAAACCGCTAAGATCACAGACGTTTGGGATCCAAGACCTGAAGTACAACTACCTTAAATCTCTGTGGGCTGATGTGATCTGACGTGACCTCACACTCCCGGGGGACTGAGCTACAGGTCGTGCTCTGCTGCCAGCAGCCCCGACCAACATGGCATTACAGAGCATATGTTCCCTTCCCACTAAGAGACCCTCACGTCTTTAGCCTCAGTCTGTGTTTAAACCACACATTTTATTTCACAATACAGTTTCTATCATTTTAACCTGACAAAAGTCCTTGTTTACACCAATAAAATAAAATACAAATATTACAATTACCTTATGAAATCTAGAAAAGCTTGTATAGTTTTTAAATCTTCCCAAATTGCTCCATGCATCTATCAAACTAACTCTCCATTAGCGTGTCCCAATCTCCTGAGATCTCCTGCATCTCTGTGTTTTGTAATCGTGTATCCAAAGTTAATTTATGTGGATTATTTTTGTATCCAACCACTCGTGTATTTGGACTCAGGAGGATAATCCACATACCCTGCCCCCCACCATTTTTGCCATAACAAAATGGAAAGAGACACAAAGAGAGTGTGCATCAGTACTTCTGCCTGTCCTTTCTCACAGGCCAACTGTCTGCCTGTGTGTAAAGCTATGTGTCGCTCCTATGCTGAGGCTGACCCAGGAGCAGAGAGGACAAACTTGTGAATGAGGAGCGGGGACCTCAGTCACCTCGTTTGCCCTTTCCCTTTTCTCGGTTTTCCCGAACACACTGATTTTCCTTTCCCTCTCATGAGCTGACTCTCCTCTTTCTCTCTTCCCCTAAATTGGCCCAGCTGTCCATCAGCCCCCCACAGTTCCCCCAGCTGTCTGCCCTCCCCAACC
The DNA here is from genome assembly GCF_900324485.2 of Mastacembelus armatus. Lineage (NCBI taxonomy): Eukaryota > Metazoa > Chordata > Actinopteri > Synbranchiformes > Mastacembelidae > Mastacembelus > Mastacembelus armatus. Next base: position 486,071 of record NC_046639.1, on the reverse strand, counting down.
AAGAAGCCCCACAACAATACAGGCCACAGGTCAAGAGAAAGAACAGGCTGCGTGCACAATGGAACAGTGGCGCCCCATAAAACAATCATTCCCTTTTCTCCTGCAGCCCTTCTCCACTGTTGTGAGGACTGGAAAAGACAAACCTTTGGAGAGGTGGCTGAAAGGGGGGGAAGTCCTCCTGGACAACAACCTCCAAAGCACCTTGCCCTTCTTACAATTGCCTGAAGGACCACAATGATAAACACACTCCTACATACCAGGTCTTTCTCTCACCACTCCATCTTCGTGGTCTGCCACCCCCTGCTTTGTTTACTTCAAGAGCCATCATCCCCTTAAACATGATCATTAAAGTCAAGGCTGAAATGTTTGCTGTCGTTGAATGATATTAATTAGCCAGGACCCTCACTGAATTTTAAAATGTCTGTATGAAGTTGTATTGCCTTGTCTTTACAAACTGTTATTGATCGGATGTGTTCATATATCACTATATCCTGTGTCTCTGCTGCTTTTCTGTCTTAATGTGGATGAGTTCTTTGAAAGTGAGTTCTTGCCCTACAGTGTTTTGGCATGAGCTGGATGGGAAAATGGGACATGTGGGAGAGAAAGCGAATAATACTCAGAAAAGGCTCTGTGACACATTCACCTGTTCCCCAGAGCTGTTTTCCCATGGCCCACAGCGGCCTCCTCCCCGACCTAATAGAAACCCCAAGCCCCTGAATGACACCGTGCACACACTTACACACGCTGCAGCAGAGCTGCTTTATTACAGCAACGTAGTCCTGAACGTTTTCACAGGTTTGATAGCTCCTGTGTCCATGTTAGCTACTGTGAGAAAGGCAGAATGATCAAAAGTCATTTTAGTCTGAGATCCAATTTTATCTTCTTGTTTTTGTCTGATTTCTTTTTTATTACAATATCCCATGAGATTCTGCACGGCCTAGAGAAGTGATTAGAAAGCAACACAATCACTGCTCTATTATCAGAGGGACCTCAGTGTGGTACGCCACTGATGCACTTGGTTAAAACAAAATAACTGGAACTCATTTATTTATTTGAATTTTGTTGTGAAACTACAGAAGATAATCAAAATTATTCTGATTTGTTTGAGTTTTGGGGAAAAGCAGGAATTGTCTTAAGACTGAAAGAGCAAAGTGAAAAGGTAAAAAAGTTGTTTTTAATTATCTTTTTGGAAATGTAAATATAATTCTGAAATGTTTCTTCTTTCGAGGCATTAACTTTGTGTTAAAAGCACATAGCACCAGCAAAACAGAAGAAAAGATGGCAAACGTTGTTCCTATGGAAATAGCATATAATATAAGAATATTTATTCAATTAAGTGCGAAACAGTAGAATATTTACAACAGTACGGTAAAAACAGAAATTTGACATCAAATGAACAAGTACCTGACAGACCTCAAATAAATAATTTAAATATAGAACAGCTGCCAGTGTCTGACAACAAACCAAGAAGACAGGGAAACAAAAACTGTGCTGAGAAAAAGTATAAAAAGACGTAATGAAAATAAATATTAAATACAGATATAAATAAATGCATTGCTTTTCTTCAAACTGAGAGGGACTGCTGTAGGCGTCCGTGCACCAGTCAGGTTTCTTCTGAGGGGCAGAACTTCCAACAAAGTCTTCATGTTTTTGTTCAAACCCAAAAACTCAAAACGTTTGTGTTCCTGGGATTTCAGACTATTTAGTTCCATTGGGTGACAGCCAAGAGCGTAACTCATTCGGAAATCATTTTAATACAAATATCAGCATATAGTCGTACCAAACAATAATAAATAACAGTGTATTAAAGGTTGTGGGTGCGTGTTTGTATCAGGTAGATTGAGTTGAGGTGAAGAGTCTCTCTGGGCAGTCGGTGCTCTCCCAGAGTGCTGGACAAACCATTTTCTCTGTACAGTCATTACCTCTGTGGTCAGTTTTACGGTGGTTTACTGAGGAGCGGTGCTTCTCCCCTGGTCAGAACTGTTCAGCGTCTCATATGGCACCCATCTGAGAGGCGACCAGGTGAGAGGGAGTGAAGGAGTCAAAGGCCACGTCCAGGGGCAGCTCATAACGGGACGCCTGAAAGAGTGGGTGGCCCTGAGTCCCACCTGGTAGGCTGCCCGTCGTGGAGGTGGGGTAATGGTGGGACGAGAGGTAGTGGGCATGGTGGCCAGAGTGGGGCGTGTAGTTCCTGTCGGACTCGCGGGGTGACGCCTCCTGCTTCAGGGCAAAGTTTCCATTGATGCTGAGGGGGGGAGTGAGGGGCCCATCGTACGGTGGGGTGCCACTGCTGCACTCATGAGAGGAGGGGTTGTCGTATACAGGCCCCTTGAAACCCTTCATATGCAGGAGGTGGGACGCCTCCAGGGAACCATAGGGGGGGCTGGGAAGGCCTGGGGACGGGTAGCTGAGGGGGTGGCCGGCCTGACCCCCCAAACCACCCACTCCTGGGCCACTGCACTTGTCCTCCAGTTTGGTGAACATCGCTGGACTGGGTCCCAGCTGCAGGCAGCCAGCCACAAGGTTACTGGTGGGCTGAGACAGACCTTTGCATAGCATCTCCACAAAGCCATGACTCTCTGGAGACTGGCCGTTCTCCAGGACCTCAGACAGGGCCCAGATGTAGTTGCGGGCCAGCCGTAAAGTCTCGATCTTTGACAACTTCTGTGTCTTGGAATAGCAGGGCATCACTCTGCGCAGATTATCCAAGGCGTCGTTCAGGCCGTGCATACGGGAGCGTTCTCTGGCATTGGCCTTGATCCGCCGTGCACGAAACCTCTCCTGTCTAGCTTTGGTCATCTTCTTCTTCTTAGGTCCTCTCCGTTTGGGAGCCTTTTCTCCGTTTGGTCCAATTTCCTCCTCATCATCCTCCTCCTCTTCCTCCTCCATATCCTCACTGCCCAGTTCAGTGCAGGAGTGGATCCGACCCCCTAGAGTCATGCCATGGCGCCCCCTCATCTCCGGGCTTTCCTCCCCATCCTGTGAGCTGCCGTCCTCCTCCAGCCAGCCAAGGGAGCTCACCAGCTCACTCATGTCTCCACTTTTCCCAAATGGTTTGGTCATCATGTTGATCTGAAGAGACGGCACAGAAATGGTCAATACTACAAGCAGCGTTTAAAATGTGCATATATATATAAATGCAATGTGCTAAATGTGCCTGTAACAACACTTTGAACTGTGACTGACTCTGGACAGGAGCTGGAAGCAGCATTTCCTGTGGGACAGAAACACAGAATGAGCCTCTCATTTCAGCACCGCAGGCTGGACAGCTCACTCATGTCCCCACAGCTGCATCCTCATCACAACAACACAACAATTGTTTGAAATGTGTCGTTTTCTGATGTTGTGATATTAAGAAATAGTTTTTTAGAATAAGCTGCAGTCGTTTCAGAAACGCTGCCGGGATTTGCTCTTTAACATATAAAGCACAAAGATTAAATAGGCAACATGCAAATCAACGGACAGATTTTAGTTTGTCTATGCAGCCTATGGAACAATTTAGCAGTGGACTAATCTGAAGTCAGACCCCGGGCTGAGAATTTGCTGCTGTTTATTAAATGTCTGTCCCCGTCAGATATTGTGGGACAGATACTTGTAGTTTATCAATTCAGACTTTTATTTCAGTTCATTGAAAACGACTGTATCAACTTAATCACTGTCCGTTCGTGTTTTGCTGAATTTTGTGGCTTAAGTTTGTTTGCGACCGAGACCTAGATTAGATCTTTTCTTCCTCCTGTACTTCAACCTAAAAAACGAACATCTGTAAACTCACCTGTTTGGGTTCACCGCCTGCTCTGCGTGAAGTCTCGGGAAAACCTGGCTAATTTAGCAAAGATCAGCCAGAGTCGCTGCGTTTCTCTCTCGTCGCCTCTGCCAGTTTCCAGAACTCCTCAGTTCCCGGAGACAGTCACGAGAGCGTACGGAACTTTCATCTCCAAATGGCACGGCCGGGCTGATCCCCTGCCTTTAGCCCGGTAGGCCCCTCCCCTTGGCGCCCCACCCACCGTCAACTCGTCCAAACGCGCGTGGCGGGCTCGTGGCCAGAAGCGTCACCCTGTGAAATGAGTGGAGGGGTGGGGGGGGACCGAGAGAGCGCGCGACCGCACGCACGCGTAGCCAATTCTTTATTTGTAAATCAGGAGAAACGCAGTGCGCGCGCGTCCGGGCAGAAATTGAGAAAAACGTCTCTTAAAAACGTCAAATGACACCTGGCGCCTTTTCAAAGGACACGCACCACCTGAGGTCGCATTTGCATCTATAGCGCGCGCACATACAAACTTTACTTTTCCCCCCAGAGCCACTTCATCCATGAGCCAATCCCGCGGACATATATCGGCTCCCTCATGCTTGAAATGTAGGACACACCAGAAAAAAACCACTTCTCTGTTATGATGTCGCGTGTTAAGCACCTTAATCGATTGTCTGTGTCTTCATTAGGCGGTTGGATTAGGAATTTTCCACCTAATTAAACACAATGTTGGTTCTGGTCTTTGCTGAGCAGGAAGACGCTTTTCCATGTGCGCTGGTTTAAGTGGTTTTGACAGCTTGGTGTGCACTGAGCAGGTGTGTGTGTTGTTCAACCATTCAATTGTTTTCTTTGGTTTTCGCGTCATATTCCGTCTCCCAGTCTAATTATTACTGAGTCGATGGCTGCGCTGACGATGCACAGAAACGTGTCAATAGCTGCGTTTACTGTCAATAGGACCGCGGGCTGTGGATTTTACTGTCTGGTGTTTTTATGTACATGTTCATACACATTAGGCCTGAACTTATAAATACAGTAATATATGAATAATAAAGTCTAAATAATAAATATCCATCTAAACTACAAGGACCATGACCCTTTGTTATTAGCACAGATTCGAACTTGTGGCTTCAATAAATCTTAAAAGAAACAACATTAAAACACAAAAACACTGTAACGTGGTTCCCTCACACAGACCAATGTACCACAACCGCATTTTTATCAAACTCCCTGATATTTCGGTCGCTACACACAACATGGCTCTAAATGAGCTGCCAGCTCAGGGACCGTCAATAAATGGCAACACCGCAGCGGAAAAGATTCAATAACTCCAGGAATGTGTGCTGTCACACATCAAGGGACACTACAGCTAAACCTGGTGTCAATTTTGGCTTTGACTGACATTTATGATTCTGTAAGGGTTTTATTATTGCTTATGCAACGTGACATTTCATATTTCCCATATTGTTTGCTGTAGCAACACCAAACTGAGGGTGAACTCTTCTATGGACTACGACTCTTACTGAGGCTGTTTTCACTCTGCAGTATTTTATATGAATGTGTATTATGGTTTTATGCAATTGTATCCGTTTAGGTTAGAGCCTTCCAGACCTGGCCAAAGGACTTAACTTCGTGGTCATACACAAACATGTTTCCTGTTGTGGACTTTTTCACAGCTGCAGAATCTGCCATTCGTAACAATGGCTTATCTGACACAGAAGTAGAGGGACTCTGGCTAAAAGTCAGACTGTCTAGTTCCAACCTCACCACCCAGTCCCCCTGTGCTCCCTGTCCAAGGACCAGACTATTACCATCCTGCCTGCAGACAGAGGGAGATGCACAGCTAAGAAATAATTGCATTGATTTGTACTAGAGCAAACTAACGTAATTAAGTCAGGCCAATTTCTTGATTGTATGTTTTCAACAAATTGGATCAGAGACATTTGGTATTTCTATGTTTTTGTGAATAAAGTAATGAAATGTATAAACACTTCCCTCTTGTGCACCAGTACCTGACCAAGCAGGTGGAGCCACTGCGTCAGATGAAGGACCAGCATGTCAAAATGTACGAGCAGCTAAATGTTGCACCAGGGATCAGAAGCAAAGCAACCAGAGACTCATGCAGGGCAACCGGCCCAGCACAAGATCAGTAGGTCTGTGTACCAGTTATAGTTAATTCACAACATGCTGTATTTCAACATGAAGTACATGTTTTGCATAATTATTCATGAAAGCAACTAGTCTTAAAACTATGATATGATACAATACACATTAAAGCACAGATTTGATTAAATGCAGGACTTCAAGGGCATATTATATTTTCTGTTTCTTTCCCATTAGTCTGAGACCATCAAAGGGCTTCAGACCTATATGGAGGATTTGCAGACTCAAGTGGAAGAGCTCAAGTCTGTCCAGGCAGATTGAGAGAAAAGAGAACTGGCAGAGCAGCGACGCAACCTTGGAGCACACAGTGTGTCCTGTCTCAGACCTGTATGACCTGCACCATATATTATTGAATACACAGTGTTATCACTGTTAACTCAGCTGCACAGTGCAAGTCATAGCAGAACTACAGGATGTGACAGAGGAACTACATTCAGAGAGGAAACTGTGGTAGCTGAGGCAATATTGCAAAATGAAGACAGTCAGTTTTCATTGAGAACCTTTAAGAAGATTTGCCAATAGCGTATACAGGTGTCTACACACACAGGTGGCAGTGCAATTAGATGTTTGTGAAGGGTGGTTGGACACATCAGAATCATGAGAACTCCAGCTGTCTGATCTTCTCTTACCCTGAATGCACCGTTGTCTCAGCCCCCCGATGCTGACGGGACACCTTCAGGTTGTCCAGAGCCACACCAGGCCAGACGTATTTTTAAGGACCAGGCGTATTTTGCGAGTGTGTGTGTACATAAACACAACTTAGACATATATATCATTTCAAATCTGATTTGGATCAGTTGATCCTCAATCAACATGCCCCATGTGGTGTCACACAGACTGTCTTGGGATGACAGGTGGCCAAATTCCAGACCAACACACAGCCTGGGAAGGCGAACTGTGTACTGCATAAAAAAGCATCAGAAACAATATGAGACACATAAGACACATTTTTTCTAACTGTAAAAAATCAGTGTAAATAAAGAAGGTATGTTGTATGTACCATTGCATAAAACCATAATACACATTCATATAAAATACTGCAGAGTGAAAACAGCCTCAGTAAGAGTCGTAGTCCATAGAAGAGTTCACCCTCAGTTTGGTGTTGCTACAGCAAACAATATGGGAAATATGAAATGTCACGTTGCATAAGCAATAATAAAACCCTTACAGAATCATAAATGTCAGTCAAAGCCAAAATTGACACCAGGTTTAGCTGTAGTGTCTCTTGATGTGTGACAGCACACATTCCTGGAGTTATTGAATCTTTTCCGCTGCGGTGTTGCCATTTATTGACGGTCCCTGAGCTGGCAGCTCATTTAGAGCCATGTTGTGTGTAGCGACCGAAATATCAGGGAGTTTGATAAAAATGCGGTTGTGGTACATTGGTCTGTGTGAGGGAACCACGTTACAGTGTTTTTGTGTTTTAATGTTGTTTCTTTTAAGATTTATTGAAGCCACAAGTTCGAATCTGCGGATATCGGGCAAACTTTTTAAAAGACTGTGTGGCCTTTCATGGTTTTTCACTAATTGCAGCTCAATATTGAGCCTTTTCCTACAAATGCCGCGGCACAATAAGCGCCGCCAGTCCTCGTGCGTGGCGAGCCGCGGCGCTGCGGGGCTCTATTGTCAAACCGGGCATTGACAGCCGCAGTCTCGCGAGTCACACGTGCCCCCGCATCGATCCCATTGTGCGCACGATTGCCCACAGTTGTGCGCGAGACCGAGACTGGACTTTGCCAACTGCGCGAAGGGCCTCGCGAGTTTCCGAGTGTGCGGTGGCTTTATCTTCCTGTCTGGGAAAAATAAAACATGGTTACGTGACTAATCGGCAACATCGCGTAAAAACAGGCACTTATCCAACAATTTATGGACCAAAGCCTGACAGATGGCTGGATACACGGGGCGTCGGGGGCGGGGGCATCTGTTGCTTGGATGCTCACACGACACTCGTTCTCCTCAAGATGATGATTCGTGCTGAAACAGCATTTACGCACCGCGCTAACGACCCCAGTCACTCCTGGAGTGGTCAGGGGGAGAAAGAGAGTGTGTGTGTGTGTGTGTGTGTGTGTGTGTGTGTGTGTGAACCAGACACTCCATGTGTACAACAGCAACTCCAGACTAATATGATGTGCCCAAAACTCCCCCAGGTACATGCACCCTAACCCCCAAAACACACATACACTACTTTTCCGTCCCCTGAGTAGGAGCATGGCCTCCACCACACCTGCAGCCTACATAGGGATTTAGAGCCTCACGGTAAAATCCCCATCGGATTCCCAAATGACTGACTGACTAACGGAAAGGGAATTGTCCTGCTCCCATTTAAGCAGCAACATATATAACCAACCTTCTGCAGGAGGCCAAGGGGAAGGCACATTTTAATCCAGGTTCTCCAAATATTTACCTTTACCTGACAATTTATTTCAAATATTTTTGTGCAAGTCCTAAGATTTGAAGTTTAGATGTGAAAAGATTCCAAAGAAAATTCAGTAGTTAGGATTTTAATGTTTGTGGTGAAGGCATGTTCACGATCTATCCAAAACAAGTTTCCGTCCAAAGTGCTACCAGCCTAACACTCGCTATTTAAGTGCTGTTGTTGCTATTAATGGAAGAGCCATTTAGAAGAGGTAACCCCCTTCCTCAGAAAAAAGCACTGCCACAAGTGAGTTGACGCTCTCTCTTGTCCCCTGGGAGCCAGAGTGGAATGGGAGGGATTCGTGCTCTGTGCTGACAGATGGGTCCTTGTTCCTGTCTTTTTCTTCATCTCTATCTCCCTCTCCCTCTTTTGCTCAAACACAGACACACTCACACACACCAAGACTGCACGAATACAATAGGAATTAAAGCTCTACACACATGCTCCCTGGTCTGCTCCTGAAAGCTGAGCCCCTTGTAGTTATCATAAAAGATGGAGAGCATGGATTTGTGAGAGTAGTTGGTGTGTGTGTGTGTGTGGGGGGGGGGGGGGGGGGGGGGGGGGGGGGGGGGGGATTATTCTTGTTGTTGTTGTTGCCAAACTAGAATCTTGTTTGTTTTGTCAACCATTTGTTGACAACTATTTCCTCTGCACATGCACTTTGCTTCTGAAAATAATTTTATTGCTATATTATTGATCAGTGGTGTGTGTGTGTGTGTGTGTGTGTGTGAGACTGACAGGCCTACTGGCTGATGCACAGTGTGGAACATCAGTGGTCTAACACACACACACACACACACACACACACACAGATACACACATTTGTGAATAGATGAATTTTTACCTTGGCTAAATCGCTCAGTGGAAACTGATTGATTGTTTGATTATTGGACATAAAACGTAATTAAAGATGACAGTTTTGATAAAAGCTACAGGAGAAGTGCTGTAGATAACAGATGGGTTTTAGATGCAGTGAGTCAGTCTGTGCTTCTTCAGGCTTTCTTCAGACACATGATAGGAGTGCATGTTAAAAAACAGAAATGTGTGCACATCCCTGTGCCACACACAGGTGGACAATCACCTGTCTGCCTGTGTCGGAATATAATCCCATTTGACCTTGGACTGCCACACACATTTTTGAAAACGGAGCTGTCCTATCAATAAAACTAGAATGTCAACAACCTAAAGTCTCCTGCATCACAAAGTGAGTTTTGATAAGATCTGGCAGTATTTCATCCAGGCATCACACGCAGTTTTGTGTGCGACGTATTCCTCTTCCTTGGGGCTAATGGATTTGGAAGACATTCCAATCGGGCAGAAATGTAGCTACAGAATGGGAATCGGGCCTGAGGGCAATTCTCACTAAGTGGGGAGAGAGCCATTAAACAAAGGTGCCTGTGGTTTCATATTCAGGATACTTTACAACCTCCGTCCCAGGACATCATCAGTGTTTTTGGGTGTGCTGTTAGAGGCGGCAGAAGAGGGGGAGGAGGATCCATCTGCCATGCTGCTGGTCCTCAGGGAGACTGGCATATCCCAGGGGTGTTTTGGAGAGAGAGGAGCTGAAAGGATTACACCCAACCACTAATCAACAACGGTAATCTATGGGCCCCCATACAAAATCCCCTCCAATCCAAACAACAATTTGGGACACAGGATGAAACCTTAGAGAACAGGGACATCCAAATGATGTTGAACAACCTGGAACATACAAAGACAAATACAGGTGATTTTTAATTGGGAGAATCAACTGTAGAGGTGTGATTGGCAAACAGCCACAGTGTCTCTGTGATCAGGTGCAAGTGTCCCACAAGTGGCCTAGTCTGATTCCCAGTGTGACCATTATGCAAATAGAGCAACTAGACAAGCCTGCAACATAAATTAGTCTAACAGATGAAAGCACTTTTCCAATCAAATCAGATTGCTAAAGGTTTTCCTTATATTGTGTTTTGGCACATTTGAGCCAAAGCAACAAAATATTAGTCACTTTCTCACTTTAAAACCGTTCACCATTGTTTCACATATGCTTTTTAACTGGGCAATTTCTGATCAGGGATCAGAAATTGATTTCATTATTCTTGCACATGAATTTCTATCAGCTGACGTCATGCTGACACAAGGTGAGCTTTGCACAGTGATTTTCCCTGAGCTTTAGAAAAAGCCTTTAACACAGCAGGAAGCTACACAAGGTGCAGCTGCCGAGCTGTTGCCCTGGCAGGTCTCTCCATCCGGCGAAAGAATAGCAGGGAATCAAGTTGCCACTAGTTTTATGGTCCCTTGTCAGTATGGTTTTGATGTCTAGGGCCTGGGTGGGGTCTGGATCTGGTGCTGGTGGGTTTAAGGCTCCACAGGACTATAGAAGTAGCTGCCTAATGATGATGCCAGTCCTCCAGGGCATAGGGAACTGGAGCATCCTGGCCTGCACCTCCTCTACCTCCTGCAGTATGCCCATTGGCTAGGCAGCCTCTAAGCTCCCTATCCCCATAGCCTCATTGTTTAGTGGGCCCGGCACTGTCAATATTAAGCCTGGCTAATGTGATCTAGAGGCAGCTGGAGCAGCCACGATTATTACCATGACACAGCCGACTGAGGGGTGTAATATCATTAAAAATAAATCAGGTGGTTTGGAGATTTGCTGGGGGGGGGGGGGGGGGGGGGGGGGTTCTGAATTAGGTGGGAGAACTGCCATAATTTCATTAGTCAGTTGGGGCACCTCAGAGGATCTGTTGAAACATTTCCTTTAAGTTGGAATAATTGAATTTGCTTTCACAACAATGCACCACACAATGAAAGACAAGCAATTTCCAACTGCATTTCTAATAATTCTTCAAAATGAATTCAGGACTGAGAACTATGCAGACACCTGACCGTCACAGACAGATTCATTGTCCGATTACATCATATACTGTCGATAATTTATTGCAAAGCAAGTCTGGTATATCCCCATTGTTCATATTAGCCTCTTGTGGTGGATTATAGTTTGAAATAATGAGGAAAACGTGAGGCTGCTAATCTTCTTAAACTGTGTCACACTGAGCTGTCTGGTCGGCAGACTCATCGCTGATCAGCTGCCATGGTTCACCTAATGCGCCAGTATTTCTCTTTCCTGTCCTCCTTGTTATTTTGACAATTATTTGTCTTGGCCCGGCTGACTTTCATTGGAGGCCTTTTTTAAAAAAAACTCGTTTTAATGTTCGATCTGCTGTTAAAGCGCCGTAAGTGCCGTTGGTGGCGCAGCAAGCGTCTTATGGCGCTTTTGTTTTGACGCTCGGCCACATAAGCGGTGATTTCAAGGTCCATTGAGCGCGCGATGGGTTGTGCCCAAACTTTGCTGGTAATTAAAGAGCATTGATTATTGGAGGAGAGCATTGATTATTGGAGGAGAACATTGATTATTGGAGGAGAGCATTGATTATTGGAGTAGAACATTGATTATTGGAGGAGAACATTGATTATTGGAGGAGAACATTGATTATTGGAGGAGAACATTGATTATTGAGGGAGAGACTAGAATGACGCCAGAAGTTCAAAATCTGATTTCTGCACAGTGATGTTCTTGAACTTTAACACTTTAAAATTATCATTATGATCACTGTTATTATTATTATTATCATTATTATCACTGTTATTACTATTATAATTATTATCATTATCACTAGTATTATTATTATTATCATCACTATTATTATCATCATCATACTCATTTTTTTTTAGAGTTGAAGTCAAGCGCTTTATGGAGCAGTGTTTTTCTATTGTGCAATAGTGACATCTAGTGGTGCCTTTAGGACTCTAGTCTTTCCTTTCTGATGTTGGTATAAGCAGCGAATAGCACAATGTAAAAATTACTCCATTACCATTGAAACTGTATTACATCTAAACAAAATAGTAAAAGTATAAAATCAAAGATAAACACTCGTTTTTGTTAAATTAGGATTTTAGAAGTTGATTGTTGCTTGTGTTACATTTTGGTGTAAACAGCCTTTTAATACTGAGGCACCACGTCATATATGTCACTAAGATTTATCCAAAGGGGCTTTTGCAGTCTGTACAACATCCTTAGATCCTTGTTTCAGTTAGAGGAAGCAAGGGAAGAAGAGCAGACGAGTGATTCTCCTTCCAACAATATAGGCAGGTATGCACTGTGTAAAATCTCAATCTGCAAAGTGTATATAGTTCAATTCAGTTTTATTTGTATTGCGCCAAATCACAATACAAGTCATCTCAAGGCACTTTACAAAAATTAAAAACCCAACAAATCCCTTATGAGCAGCACTTGGCGACAGTGGAGAGGAAAAACTCCCTTTAACGGAAGAAACAACCTCCAGCAGAACCAGGTTCAGTTTGGACCGCACCTGCCTCGACCAGTGTTAACAAACAGGCTAATATTTGCCCCTGCAGTGAAAGTAGCATGAACAAATATAAAGTGCAGTAACCGACTTGAATCGATGTATTTATTTACCTGTAACATCTGAAAAGCATCAGATCGAATTATGATAATCAGTATGATGCAATCAGTTGTATCATCTATTTTATGCACAATTTATATCACAGGCTACTCATTGCCTGTTATTTATCTGATGCTGTGTCTATCTGCTGCTCTGTTTCTGGGCATCTGTGTCAGAAACAGCAGGAAACGGGCAAATTGAACATGTAATTACTCCCTCAGACCAAACTAAACCACCTATTATCATCTGCATGAAGCATTGGTGATATCACCACAAACTAAAGTGACTGATGTCAGGGCTGGACACAAAACTTCTGCTCATTGCTGCTTGCTGCCCCCCCCCCTCACCACACGCACACACACACACACACACACACACACACACACACACACCCACCACCACCACCACCACCACACACACACATTTCTGACCCATATAAAAGTATAAAAGTGCCTGGAGTTCAGCTAAGCCTGGTTCTTTCTTTCACTTTCACTCCTGCTACGCTTTGTCTCACAAATTCACTCACATACCGTTTCATACATCCATCTTTGCCTCATCATCAGCATCATCGACCCCCATCCCTCTAAAGGATACACACAACTGACACACTTTTTTTCATTTCTCGATTTTTCCTCTCAGCAACCGCACTGGGCAGCTGGTTCAGAGATTTAGACCCACGGTTTGTCTGTCCAGGACATTAGGAATGGCTCCTAAAAGAGAACCTTCCATTAAGAAGTCTCCTTCACCAGTGACCCAACCCAGACTGGGCCCTCCTTACCCCTGCCTGCCTGCAGCTCCTGCAGCTCCAAAACCAGCTCCGGAGCAGAAGCCTAGGATGCTGCGTCCCTCAGATTCACCATTTGATCCCAGTACTTTGGAGGTGAGTGTGGTTACTGCAAAATAATTTTTGTGATAAACCTAATGTAGGGCATTAATAAATTTGGACTACTGAAAATAACCGATCTCATTTCATGGCTAATATAGTGTTTAGTATTCTAACACAGTGATCTGTTGTCGCAGGTCAATTGATAGCATGAAACTTCATATGCTGATTATTTGCAAAGTGGTTTTATATGATACTGACATGGATTAGACAGAATAACCTGTCAGCATCAATCTGGAATGAGAGAATGCAAAGAAATGGGGCACTAAGAATGAGGCTATCAGTCCATCAGTGGCCTCCTTAGGGTAAAAGAGGCTTTTTCCTGCAAATCTGGCTGCTGTTCCTCTGTATAGTAGCATTTCGCAACAGAGTGGATGCTGTGTAAAAATTGTAGTTAGATTTTATTTTAACTGTAAAATACTTTCCTCAAATGACAATGACAGTATTTGAGGGATCCATTCTCAATATGTATGCACATATATGGGATATTAAACAGTAATTTTTTGCACTTAATAAAATATCTAAGTCTGATATATAAGTCATTAGTCCCATTTGTTCAACTCTGTGAAACACTTAAATAATCTTAAAATAATAATCTAATAATAAATGTAACATATCATTAAATATAGAAATGTTAACCAGACAAGGACACATCTGTGCCCCTCTAACTTTTCATATTTCCTGACTATTCCAGCTCAAACTGTCAATGCCTACATTAGATTTTACACTAATGTGATTTAGCTTTATTGGTGCTTCAGCTCTTGTCCTTGAGAACTGTAAGTGTTACACTGTGTGTGCTGCATGAGTTTATGGTGTGAGACTGTCCCATTTATCCTGTGAAGATATGTGGGCCACGTTAAGACACACCAGCTCTGTTCACAGTGGAATCACAGACATGACAGGAGGCCAAAGCTCCTGCTGGGCAAAGACTCTCCTTCATCCAAGCTGTTAAAAGATGTGGCATCAGTCCATGATCTCACTACTTAAAGTAATCCATCATTCCTGCATGGCCAAACAGTCCTGTCCCCGATGCAAAGTCCAGCAAAGTCATTCCCTGCAATCATGTATGAATTTATCCAAGTTGGGTCAAACACAGACTACAAAGGGACAAATATCCAAGAGCCTGTAAATGTGGATTCAGATCAGTGACATTTGTGAATCTGTAAAATAAAATCTAAATACGTACATTAAGCTGTAAATGTGCACTTACAGTTGTAGATTTGTACACAAACAATTGAAAGCCAAGGTGGCATTAAGAGTTATCTGTTTTTCGGCTCTTGAGGCTACATGCTAACAGTCTTGACTCAAAATAAAAGGACAGGTGCTGAATATTTGCAGATATTTTCACACATTTGCAAACTGTATTCTCATTTACTAATGTTCCAACACATTTACAGTTTCTTTTACATATTCACAAATCTCAGTACAGGAATTCTAAATACACATTTGCCTTGGCACATTCATAAATCCAAATACATATTTGAGAAATGCTGCATCCATAGACTACAATTTGGGAATTTGTTGCAACAGTAGCCTAATATATGAGAATCTATACATGCATCATTCTGCACGATGAATGTCAAATACCCAAGAGCCATAACTTAACTGATATATTTTTGAATGGAGGGGGATTTTAAGTTTATAAATCCTTAAATCATTAATGGAAGGGCAGACTAAACAGCAGTCTAGAGGTTGAGTCTTGGCAACTTTAGGTCGAAACGTTTTACTCCTCATCCAAGCAGCTTCATCAGTCTGAGAGAAAGCTGATAGGGAAACTCTAATTTATCCTTCAGGTTTTCACTCCACCTCTAGTCCCATAGGCTCATTAGGTGAGCTATGTAAACCAGGTGAGAGCTGTTAGACCCACACACCTGTGTTGGTTTCACTTCACACCTGGTCTGAATAGTCTCTTTAGGTGAACAAATAGAAGTGAGCTCAGGGGAGGGGGGTTAGGATCTAATAGTGGACTCATGTGACCCCTCTGATTCACCAGCTGACTGCGGAGGGTGTCCCCCCTGGAAGACATTTGATGTGTTCCTTAATTTCCTGGGAACAGATCAAAGAGCAGCCTGGTAGATTGAAGACAGGTTATGTCTGAGCCTCCACCCCTGTTGAGGGAGGATTTTTCTACTTGGACACAGATAGCTTCTCTGACCCCTGTCCCAAACCATCTTTGTTCTCTGTCCAAAATATGAAGTCTTCAAACAGTGTCCTGTTTCCTTTAAATGGAGGATCTTCACAGACTAAACATCAGGCTTGTCTTAAATTCAGCTTTTAAATTGAGAAGTTTCCTTTAATTTATTAGTTGCATGACCATTTCACCTCAGCCATAAACCAATAACCCTACCTACAGCTTCGTTTCTATATATGGAGCGTGGCTGCTCGCAGTACGTCCTGTGACGTCACGACGCAGAGGCTTAGTCGCCCGTTCGGCGCAGCGCGCGGTCACATTCTTTCGTTCGCTGACGACTCGGACACACCTCAGCAGCGCAGCCATGGTGGGTTTTTCTCTTCCGCTCGACTTAACTAGCATTACCAGGCTTCTTGTGTCGGCAGCTTTGACTGCCCTTGTTGTGAAAAATGCTGTAGCGCCTCAGAGATGCTAAATTAGTTGGAATATCTGCGCTGGCTCGCTCAGCGTTAGCGGAAGTGCAACTTTTGAGGAGCTAACGCTAGCTTGTGCGATAGACAAAGTTAACAGTCACTTTATAAGCTTCTTGTTGTCGCCAAACTAGCTACGTGCATATAAATCACTGCTTACTGTGTTATAGTTAGTGAATGTCCAATCTGGGTAAGTCTAGCTAACTGAAAAATACGTTCAGAGGCCTTTAAAGTTAACCCGAGCTAGCTTGTGGCAGCAAGCGGAACCATTTTCACCTAGCTTAATTTCTCTTTGAACAGTCTGACTTCTCAGAAGACCAAATCGCTGGTGAGTTTTAAGTTTGTGTTTGATATTGTCCAGACCCCGCTTGGTGTGCATGCTTTCTTTCTGATGACACTTTGCCCTGTATCTCCACTATCATCCTGCTCTGTGCCGCCTGTCAGAGTCCTAGTTTCAGACCAGGTTTTCCTCCTTTATTTCTGTAACTGTTTCATCACTTTCCAATTGCAACTGCTTGTCCTTTCCAGATTGAATTTAACCTGGATCAGATCCATGGTAAGTCAGCGAAAAGGGGCCGCCTTAGCACCAAAACTGATGGTTATCTCGAAGTGTTGAGGGTGTGATCTGCATGTTGGTTTTGGATCAGCCAGATTAGTTTTAAATGTCAATGAAAGTTGCCTGGCACTGTTTTTAATGAGTCAAAACCTGTCGTTCTGCATTACTGTTATAATACTTAACAGCTTTGACTCCGTGTTGCAGTGTTTTGTATGTGGCCAATCATGCATTAGCAGTAAATGTAAAGCCAAACATCTGTTCTCATGAGCCTTATTCTATTACACAGGACCTGTCTCCAGTTATGTCACCTTGTATTAAACTTTGCCTGTTGTCTCCAAAGCGGCCCATCTCCACCAGTGTGCCCTTTTTTGGTGCTGGATACAGTGGTGGATGGTTTTTGTCCTAGAGCTGTTTTGTTTAATGATCGTTGACATACTAGGCTGTAGTTAACCCCACTCTCCTCCCATTTTCCTCCACTCCTCTAATACCAAATATGGTGTTGGGAAAAGTGCTCACACCCCAGACGGAAAGAGACACATTCCTCAGAACAGGAAAATCTCCACAACACTGCCTGAGCTCTGCTGGAAAGTGGGCTGTTCCATAACATTAAGAAGAGCCTGCATATTGTGTAATCCAGCTCCATGTCTTCTTGGTTGCTGGATTTGATCTCAACTTTTTGTTTGACTGTTGGGCTTAACTAGAGCCTGATGTTAGATTAAAGCAGCATTTATTAACTCTGTGATCAATATCAAGATAGCATCATGCTGACAGTTGATTAGGCCTACGTGACTCCAGTTGAGCAACAACAAAAGTGCTCAATACTTGTTAATGTGGATGCTAGATCTGTTGCTAATAACATAAACAGTCTGAACTACAAAAATAATATTTTGTTCACTAACCATAGAAATGAGCAACGTGTTATTAGAGATGACAGAAGTTTGACATGAAGTTTATGGTAGTTTGTCATATTTCTTGGTTTAGTTAAATAATTACGTTTGTGTTTACCAAGAAATAAGAAATGTATGTTCGTTTTAGGTGAAGAGCTTAAATTGAAGCTTTTATCTGTTACTGGTGTCAGAAATTAGTTTTTCTCTTTTAGCTCTAGAGCATTTAGGACCTTCTCAGCTATGTCTTATTTTAGTCCTAACTTATTTCAGTGTCTGTTCTGGTGCTCTAATAAAAAAAAACTAGGTCCTGCATGTTTATTTCTAGATTTCCTTGTAATTTAGACAGATTTAATGTTTTATTTATGGAACCTTATTCCATAAATGTTGGCATGTTCAAACAGCAGGAGTGACCTAACATGTAGTGTCAGTTTGAAGTTGTTTCACCTAGTGGTTAAATTGTAGTAAAAACACACAATTGCTGAACAGAAGAAGTTAGAGGGTAATGGCAGTGTCAGCAGCAGAAGATGGAGATTAAGTGTTTTCCTGGCTAGAATTATCTTGCCTAGAGTGGCATAGGAAACCCAGGCAGGCTTGTCATTGTGTTGTGTGCCCAGTCTGTTCTCTTCAAGTTTAGCTTACCTGCAGAAAAACATCTCTAATCATAATTAGTTGTCAGTTTGTGCTTTAGTTTGTTCTCATTTTAAGTCTGTCTCACTTTTCTGTTTGTCTGTTCCCAGTTCACTTCCTTTCTTTGTAATACCTCCATTTGTCTGCTTATTGCTTTGCTTCTGTAATAATTATTACTCCTTTTCTAATTTGTCTGATGTCTCTGTATCCTTCAGAGTTTAAGGAGGCATTCCTGCTGTTCGACCGGACAGGAGATGGGAAGATCTGCTTCAGCCAGTGCGGGGACGTCATGCGGGCCCTGGGACAGAACCCTGTCAATGCTGAGGTGCTCAAGGTCCTGGGCAACCCCAAGGCTGAGGGTGAGAGCAAAACAGTTAACTTACATCATATATCTTTAATGAAAATCGTTAAATTAACATTCTCTTAGGGAAAAAATGTCTGGCCGCTCGGACGCTGAAACTTACCTCATCTTGTTTTTTCTTTTTGCAGAGATGAACACCAAGATGCTAGATTTTGAGCAGTTCCTGCCCATGTTCCAGGCCATTGCTAAGAATAAAGATCAGGGCTCCATGGAGGATTTTGTGGAGGGGCTGCGTGTCTTTGACAAGGAGGGCAACGGCACAGTAATGGGAGCAGAGCTACGTCACGTCCTGACCACGCTAGGCAAGTTGTATTTTTATCCCACTTACCTAATAATAGATGGTTGGGTAGAAAGACTGGTGCTGATGGTGCTCACACATCTAGTAATCGTTATTTTCACTTGTAACATGAACTTTTCTGTCATGTACTGCTCTGTTTTGTGAAAGTGTAAATCCCTATGCTTAAAAAATACTGAGGTACTCAAATGTTTGTTCCATATTCAGGTGAGAAAATGACAGAGGAGGAAGTGGAGGCGCTGTTGGCAGGTCATGAAGATGCAAATGGCTGCATCAATTATGAAGGTGAGATCAAAATAAATTAAACAGGAAGGATGCTACCTCCAATTACGCTGATGACATTGCTATAAACCTGCCAGCTGTTCAGCGTAACCTTCACATGTGGTCTTGGCAATGTGATAACAAAGCCTCAGTTATCTGTAGCATTGTTTCTGTGAATTGTGTATTTGCCAAGAGACATTTATGGAAAAACATCGATTAAGTTTCTGTAAATGCATATGTTCAGTCTTCAGTAAGTCCTACTTACCTAAAGTCGCTGTGTTTGAATTGATTTTGGTGTGGTGGGTTTCTATTCGTGTTAATGGCTGCTGTCTAATGTGTTCTTTTCAAAACGCTTGATTGTTTTGAAAGACTCTGTGTAAGTGTCAACTTCTGACGGCGTGTTAACTGTTCTTCCTCCACAGTATTTGTTCGTCACATCATGTCAGGCTGAGGGCCGGTACGGGCATTGGGTATACCATGAAGTGGCACCTCCAGGCTTTCCTGCTTTTAGTCATATAATCTGCCCCTACCAGGACACCCTAGCACTAATCAGCTGTAGTTGTGCTCGTCATATTGGCAAACAGCAGCAATATGCTGTTTCAAAGTAGCTTTGACCTGTAGGTGCCTGTGGGTAAGCCTGGTGGTCCCTCTCATCTTTAGTATTCAGGCTTTGACCCAAATGTAGTCTCCTGCTGTTCTGTCTCTCTCTCTCCTGCAGCCCTCTGTCTTGGCCCCTGGCTGCAACCTGCCCCTCTGCATGTGTCTGGAGCTCCCCTCAGTTTCTAAGGGGATATGGTGGACACACAGGGAAGAGACTGGTCTCATTCAGGGAAAGCCTGGTGGCCACTGTCAAGTCATTTGGGCTGATTGGTGTTGTGGTCACAAGGCCGCTCTTATAATCTCATTTGCATGTCATTGAAGCTTTTAAAATAGTCCTTTTCTTCAGCTGGTGTCAGAGGTGCTGCTCTTATCTTACGTGCTGAGTAACATGTGTCAGTTACAGATATGTTTTACATTTGTTTATAGCCACCAGCTTGGGGATAGTGGACCAGTCCCTTTTTCTACTAACCAGAGAATTGCAACAAGTTGCTTTTATGCTGATTGTTGTACTGATGGAAGCTGAATTGTAGCTGGCCGCTCTGACTGGACTGTATCTCCCTTGATCTTCTCCCCTTTCCTTTGCTTCTCAACTAGAAGAAAGCACAAAGCGAGGATGGCTTCTCTAACCAGCTCTTCTTGGATCATAGACATGGCCAAATGCTTTAGCTGAATAGGAGATGGAGATGATTACCTCCTGTTTCTCTCAGTACCCACTTCAATCTTTCTTTCCTCTGGGTGAGCAGAAAAGGGGGATCTGCCTCCAAATGCAGCATCTCCCACCCAGGCTCATCAAGACTGACTGAGGAGGGTGGTGGATTAGCTCCACATGCTGTAGTTGGAGTAGATCTCGGCAAAGACCTATGCCATGAAATTCACATTTCTTTCTCGTGTCTCCTTCACAGAACTGGTCAGGATGGTCATGAGCGGGTGAAGACAAAGAGGATCCCATGTTTTTTGTTTTTTTTTACCCTTGTCATATATAGCATCTTTTTGTAGCTAGCTTCTAAAGTCTCCCCAGCCATTTTCATGGATTAGCTTTCCACATTAATTTAAGAAGTGCCTTTACATTCCCTATAAAAAAAACACATGATCTTGGCTGTTGCTGCCAGTTCCATTCACCTATGTGACCAACTTGTATGCATTCAACAGTATGTGCTAGCATTGTTTGCAAAAACAATACAAGATGCAGCACTGGAGAAAACATAAATTGATAGTGATACACTGTATATTGATTCTACTGCATCAAAGTTGGATGCAATATTAATATATATATATATATACACACACAATACTGTCAGCAACATACTGTAGCATTGGCTAAGTCATGCTTTGATTGATTGATTGATTGATGACCATGCTCCTTTTGATGTGCGGTAAACCAGTGTCTAAAGCCATATTGTTATGCTGTAGAAAGAAACTTTTGAGCTGGGTTTTCATACTTTGAGTTCTCCCCCGTTATGTTGCTGCTTTTAAATAAATACTTTCCCTGAAAATGTATTTTCCTCTGAGTGAATTTGTTAGATTCAGGAGAATAAGGTTGAAGGTTTGTTGCTGCTGTGTCTTGATGGATGTTTCGGTGTATTGATGTGGTCGTGCAGGCGCTCCGTTGACACAAGAGGTCAGTGTTGCCCCTGCAGTCAGTCATGTGAAAATACACTGTCAATATATGTACAGTGCAAAAGGAAGAGCTTGCTCCTTGTGTGTTTTTGAACCAGTTGAAGATCTTTAAACAGTGTCATGAATGTCGACTGTTTTCACCCAGTGTGTATTACTGTCCCAGTTTAGGATATTTATATATTTATACTCTCGGGTGCAAATATTGTAGGAAATGTCGAACTAAAATTTGATTTTGATTTTTGTGATATGGCTGTACATTTACAGAAATAATTTCGTTAGAGAACACTACAGTATGAGCCACTGAAGGCTTTTTTGTTGCTTTTCTGACCTTTTCCACAATTTCCTCACAAGCAGCCACAGCCATTTCCCCTCATTAGGTGCTGCTGTTGTGTGTGTGTGTGTGTGTGTGTGGTAAGGTCCAGGAAGGTGTCATAGTCCACTGCTGAATAGGTTGTCCACTAATTACTCCGTGTGTGTGTTCTCGATGGAAGTCAAGGCTATTGATTATTTTAATCCTCCTATTTGTGAGTCTGTGATCCTCATGGCTCTGCATTCAGCAGGGGAATCACTAATGGGCCTCAGCGCAGCCTGTCTCAGACCTCACCCGGTCCAATTAACTTTCAACTGGAATTGGCCAGGAGAGAGAGCCGGGGGCTGGACCCAGGCACGGCTGGGCTGCATCCCTCTTTCTCAGCTCAGGCACTACAGATTGACCAAATCCTTTTAAGTCTAGAATGCCATCAGTTCTCTACTCTAATTAGATATTTTCCTTTTTGCCAGCAACATAAGAAGTATTAGTCGTTCTCTTTGACATAAAGATGATGTCTCTTTCTGTTGAGATGGCGTTTTGAACTATGGACCATTTAATAATATGAAATGTTTAAAAAAAAAAAAAAACACATGGTAAGGAAAGTCTAACAGACTGTTCTTATGGCGCGCATTAAGACGTTAAGTTTGTCTGAGCATGATCGTAGTTTTCCATCTTAGTGTGTCATATGCAGTGATAACCACAGTCTCAATATACAGTCTCATTTGTTTCACACCAGGTGTAAGGAAGTAGGGCTTGCAGGTCACTCAATCAGCCTGGTCACAAATTATCTCCTTTAAACAAAGAAGTTACCTTTAAGATTCAAAAACACAACACATGCAAAAAAAAAAAAAAAAAAAATGATTGAGTCAAGGCAACTAGTCAAAATTTGGTCTGCAACTGACCATTTTAACTAAATTTTTTTTTTAAAGCATCTTGGATATATCAGAAGTGATTAAGTTTTGGCTCTTTGTTATAGTAATGTATGTATTTGAAATACAGATTAACTTAGGGACAGGATGTGTGTGTGAAGAAAAAGAAATGTGTTTACACATTTCAATCTTGTAATTCCATTTAGGGTAGTCATATAATATAAGAAATGTACCAATATTAAGGAAGGTTTCCTGGCTGTGTTTTTGTTAGTGGCTTTCCAACATTTGATTTGGTTCAAACCCAAAAAGCAAAGGAAAGTTACTGTTATATTGTTATAATGAAAATATATACATCGGTTGGATTTTGTAAACCGAAATCAATATTGCAGCATTAATGTCTGTGGCTTAGACAGTGTCTTAAGACATATTGGAAATCCATGTCGTAGCAGGCTTCGATCTCTGCACAGTCCATGTCATCTCCGATTCTCCTCTGTCACTGGTCACTGCAAATAAAACTGGACAAGGGTCTCCATGTGTTTATAGTTGATGAATGTTCATACCTTTATTCAGCCCTGACCTTCGCCGTGACAAAACATGAGAACACAGACAAGTTGGGTATATATATATATTTTAATAGCAATATTGTGAACTCAACCTATTCAACATACCAGAGAGCCCATCTCAGGATTACTCTTTATACATATAATTATACTTTGACAGTCTCTCAAAAATAAAGTACTAACAAGATATGGCAGTGTAGTTATAGTAACATGTCTGTAATGCAATGTACAACATTTAGTGTGTGTAAAACACTGCAGCTGTCACCTTCTCTCTGCCCAACTACCTTAAAGTATCTATCAGTATGTCCACACATGCATGCTGACGTACCCACACACACATACACGCCATACGGCCAATAATGCACTTGGAAATTAAAACTCCACCACGCACAGTTTCATTCATAAAATGTTATGTGTCCCCTCATGTTAATGTTTTTATTTTACCGTGTGACATTCGGTGTCAGGATGACAGGAAAGGAAGGGCAGCTGTCCCAGTCCAGGCTCCGTCACAATAGTGATTTATCTTTGATTTCGACTGGTGTAGGTCGTTAACATGGAGAGCCTACATGGGATTTTCCTTTAAACTGTAAATATTGTTCGACAGGAATACATTAGCTGTGCGTTTATCCCGATTAATGGCACCTTCAGCACCATATTGCATTGAAAACATTTAGACCTGTGGTGATTCCTTTGTTCTCCTTTTCACGATCTTGGTTAATATGGAACACATTATTATACTGTAGATGTTTCAGAGCCATGTACATATGCTGAAATTCATAGGCTCAATATCACACCGTTTAACTTAATTTCCCTTCTCCCCTTTTTACACTTTTGGAATTACAGGATGTCTGTACATATATATGTGCACATTTTGTGTATGCATGTCTATGCATTTTCGTTAAATTGCATGCATGTCTGTGTAAATGTGAATGTGTCTTTGTGTAGGTTGGTCTTCTAACGACTCCTCTCTCAGCAAGAAAGAATCAGGTTCAGTCTGGGTAGATGAGGAAGCCGGAGAAGGTGCTGTACTTGTTTGTGTTCCCTCCGTGAACCTTTCCTCCGTCCAGCTGCACACACACCTCATCACCCACGTCCAAATGCAGGATCACACTGTTGGAGGCATAGTCGTAATTCTGATCAGCGTCCTGAGCGATGGCGCTGGCTCTTACCTGTCACCCACAGAGGACATATGCATTGACAATTAGAAAGAGTGTGAAACTGAATAGAAACTCGCAAACGATGCTGCCAATTATTTAACAGCCCCGGCCTTAAAACGTCCACGGTGCATTGTCTTCTGTTCGCAGATTTATTTTTGTCAGTCCAAATGAGTTATTACCAGTCTTCAAATGAGGCGCTCATGAGTATGACATGGTGGATGAACAGATGGGACTGTGACCTGTGACCCCTAGAGGTGGACTAAAAACGCAGACACTCCGCTTTTTATTGATCAGCTGTGGCTGGGGATCAGAGGACGGGGATCTGATTCTGTGTTGGAGAAAAGCAGCCTCACGGGGGACAACAGGTTGCCTACGGGGAAACTAGTTCAGCCAAGAAACCGCATCACTAGTCACTTAAGCCACTGACCTGTTGCCGATGATCCTGGGCCAGCTCAATATGCGTGATATTGAGTGGCTATGCCTAAGCTAGACAATTTCACATTTGCATGCTGTGGGTGAGTTCAGTCTTATTGATGCAGCAGCAGTGGATCTTTGCTTGTTTGTTAACACATTTAATTGGCTTTAGTCATTGTGGACATTTAAATACACACAGCTACACTGAGTTACAGTTGCAGAAGAAAACAGATTTGTCCATTTGTTCATTCTACTTTCCTAAACAACATGTTTTTAAAATATAAAGTATAAACAGTAGTATTTAAGTAGTATTTATACGTAGGTTTGCAAAATGATTCATGTCGTGGCGTCCTTTCAGATTCAGGTCTAAATATTGTTTAATTGTTTTTGACAAATGCCAAAAGTACAGCACAGGCAGCTTTGCTAAAACCCTCCTAAATAGGATGTATCAATAATTCTGATGTAGCAGCTCCAATCATCAGACATATGTCAGCCATCAGTGGCCTTATGTCTGGCTCAGTGTCCATCCACAGTGGGAGCACTCAATCTATGTCAGCAGCCAGACGAGCCACGCACATCTCCATGACGGCCACAGAATATGATCTGCAATTCAACTACTATCATGTCATTCCCATCACGGGGCCCTTCTCCCCACAGTGCACGCATCAATTTGAAAACAGCCAATCACTGAGCAGCAGAGCCTGAATGATTGTACCAAAAAAAAAAAAGCTCTTCTCCCCCCACACCCATACGTTGAGCCCTCATCTGAACTTATTTTTCTCTGTCTGCCAACCCCAGTTTTGTTCTGTTGCTTAGGTTGGTCTCTGCAAATGAAATGCAGGTCCTGGTGCTGTGCCCAACATATGGCGTGTTGGCAACTAGTGGTTAGGCTTGTCCCAGTCGACTCTAAACCAGATTGATTAAGGGATCAAAGAAGTCGATCTCCTGGGGCCTGCACAGTAAAACCAACCGCCGCTATTGTTCCAGTGTTTCATTAGATTTGCCTTGTTTTATCTGAATGCAGATAGTGCAGACCACAGGGGTGCTTGATGTTCAGGTAACCAAGGGCACCTGTGGCTAAAGCTTTTGTACCTTTACTGTAGTGTAGACTGAAAAGAGACTGAAGGCAGTCTTCTATATAGACCTTATATTATAATCACCAATTAAATAGCTCACTTAACTATTTGCTTGACTGATGACAATAATAGGTTGTTATATTTATAATAACCTACATAGCTGTGAATGTTTACATCATTTAAAACATTTTAAATAATATCAAATTTATGTTGTTATTAAATCAAACACTGTTTCTTAGTAAATTCACAGTGACCCTGTCTTCCCAAATAATATTATGTTATTATATAATTATAACTGGACGTAATTCACCCTTTTTTAGGCAGTTCTCAAAGAACCATCAGCTGTAAAGGTTAAATTGTTGTTCTGCTTGACATGTGTAGTGACAGCCAATATTCCATTTGCATCTTTGGAGGCTTCTGACAGCGATGATGCTGTGACTTCCTATCGACACCAGCCATATGTCATCCTGCTCATTATTTTGGAGATCTTTCCCCCTCCGGCCGTCACAGATTCCTTGGTTAGTCTGGTTAAATTCTGTACAGCTGAATAATATTAATAACTCAGCATAGAGATTGATTTGCCAGTGTATTTTATAGGAATTCAAAGCCGCTTCAGCTGATGTTCCTGTGCATGAAGAAACAACACAAGCCATCCGTTAATGCAGATTCCAGACAGAGGCCTGAGAGAGCCAAGGTGGGATTAGGACAGGAAGCCGACAGAGAAGATGGATATGGCTGGATGACACAGACTGATCCGTGTGAACCAGGCAGCAAGCTGCGCTGATCCTGGAGCTAGAAGGGTTGTGAGCCATGAGGCAGCCCCCCTCACCCCCCAGGGTTTGCCTGTGGCTCTCTCTGTCTCTGGCCTAGCCCCTTCATTAAAGGGCCTCCTGTAAACATGCCTGGGAGCAGAGGGGGCGAGGGGGGAGCATCAAGGCAGGGTTGGTGGTTTTGGTGTGGGGAGCAGCTGCAGCGATGGTTTCTGCACGTGAAGCCAAAGCACCGAATACAGTCAAGGATGGACAAATAAAGGAAGTGTAAAAAACAAAACCAGGGGCGGGAGCGCTGAGAAAAGGGGCAGGGAGGGGGCCTGGAGTAACTGAACTGATCAGGCAAGGCTATTTTGTGAGACCAGGGAGATGTGGGGGTATATGAGGTCTTGTTTTTATCCGTGGTGCCGTGCTCCACTGGTAATAAAACTGACAGGATTCATTCACTGTGATATACTGACCTCTTAGAGCGGAGACAATAGAAGAGTCGCTGTTAAACTTACCTAAGGGACTCCAGCACATGGCAGGACAGTTGGGGACGCGCAGCAGTGGGGAAGGTGGGGGTTGGGGAGGGTGACATTGTGGAAATAGAATATTTATTGAATAGGTTTTCCCTCTCCTCTGGGAGCCCAGGGATAACATAGCAACAAACGACTGTAGCACCGAGCCGTCCCTTAGACCTGCCATTTGGCACAGACCTGCATGGCATGAATGGGACTGATTATCAGACGCCCATTATGGTATTTTATTTAGATTTAGTTAGACCTCTTATGAGGCAGGGGTGCAGCGGTTAGACCTGTCACCTCACAGTGAGAAGGTCCTGGGTTTTGAAACCTCCTTTGACCTGTGGCCGCTATGTGGACTTTGCATGTTCTCTGCTGGTACGTGAAAGAACTGCGGAGTAGGTTGTTTGGTTTCTTTAAAACACCCATAGGTGTGAGCACTTGTTTGTCTCTATGTGTCAGCCCGGTGATAGGCCGACGATTCATCCAGGGCGTATCGCGCCGCTCCCCCACCGTCAGCTGGGAATAGTTGCTGCACCCCCTTGATAAGCAGCATAGAGAATGTATGGATGGATCTAAGACAACATTAGAATTGTCTTCGTCGAAGAAATTCATCTACGTATCTAACCCCTTCCTGCCCGTCGCTCTAAAGCTAATTATACTCCAACTGTAGCAGATCTGTGTCTCTGTACTGTGAAGTTAATACAGGTCCTGGTCATTACAGCAAGTGATGACATTTTAACACTACAGTGTGAAATAACGTGACCTTTACCTGAGCTATTAAAAGACTCTGTGACAGGTGAGAAAACAAGGGAAGGATGAAATGGGAGTCGAGCAAGTATCTATTTGTCTATACTGCACATTGTATTAAGGATTTGAACATTGATATACAGTGAGCGCTGTGGGAATAGGAATGAGCAGGTGCACGGCTCACGTGCTATTTAATGAGGGGAAAGGCAGAGGTTCTGTTGAGAAGGTGCACATGATGCATTACCACCTTTACAGCATGAAGCATGCCAGCATTAGCACAGACTGTCTTAATAACATTTGCTACCAAGCTGGAATATTAAGTAGCATAAAACACATCGGCCCCTGACAGCGAATTAGGACTAGAGTCATTAAACACGTTTATAATAGAAATGACATTAATACCTATTTATTATGAGCAAGGCTAAATAAATATCAAATCATTAAGTACCATAGGGATATGATGTAGATCCAAACTGGGTTATCAGGTTTGACACAGCATCCTTTGTGTTTCTAACGGGTTGATCAGCTGAGCAAAAGCAGGATGTAATGATCTATAAGTCAGTTGCCATTGCATCAAAAAATGGAAGCACCTGACATGTGACAAACCCCCCTGGCCCCCAATCATAAATCCTCTGACTCTGAAGCCCTGTCATGCTGCAATGATTCGTTAAAGTTGGATTAAGGTGTGAGCAGATCGGCTTCACGGAGTGAGGATTTTGTGAAAGTAATAGATATTGGATCTTAAGGAATCCCATGGAAGCCCTGCCACAGTCAGCACATCCTTTTGGGTCCTGGCTTTGTGTCCAGCAGCTGAAGCAGTGTGTCAAATAAAACATCATTTGCAAATACACAGGCAACATAATATATCAGATATTCCCAGAAAACATCTGTTGCTATTCAGTGTTAATTATTAAACTGCCTCTAATAGTCTCTCTCAGTATTTGCATAAACACAGTTTGTGGACCACTTTTCTTTCTCCGGCCAACCTTGATCACGTTTCAAGTCGAGACACGTTGAGTGGGTGTCCATTGGTCATCGTGCCCGATCTCATTCCGGCCTTCGCCAGCAGCCTCCCTGATGCCTCATCTACCAGCCCACTGTCTCCACATCTCCATTAAGCCATCTATCTTCCTCTGCTCCACCCATGAACTTCCCATCAACTCACTTGTCTTGTTTTGGTCTCCCTTCCCCGTCTCCAGCTTGGACGTCTTTTGTTTCACTCATTCCCACCTCATCTGTCCTCAGCCTCTTGGCCTGACTGCTTATCAAACACAAGCTAACAAATTCCTTATCTGAAGGGGTGTAAAAGTTACAGCACAGTCGGAAAGCGAAAGTGGCAAATTTGTCGCTACTGCAATCCTGTTTTTTTATTTAGAAAACCCTGGTGGGCAGACAAATAATACAATAAAGCTTCAGAACCTACGGCTATAGTAAAACAGACAGTCAGGAGTGCGACCTGTCAAACATAGTGTGCATTTGGTAAACCCTACCGACTGACTGCCCTCTGGTAAAGCAGCCGTCTGCCTCAGGGCCTCAATAACTCCAAACATGATCAGGCATTCGGCAGCATCGCATTTACACTCCATTTTCATCCGCCAGCAGTTCTGCTGTTAGGTGAGTCCTCCATTTAACAAAACTGTTTAAGGAGGCACGTGACGGGTGTCAGATGGGCCTGGGTGAGGTTAAATAATTGAGCTGAGTGAAAAGATAATTAATGGAGAATCAATGAACAAGCTGGGGAGGGTTAGGAGAGGAAAGTATAGTGGGTGTTCTGGGGATCTAATCTAAGATGCGTAAATTATTTAGCAGGCTATGATAACTTGAATGACAACACAGGACATTAAACAGGAGGCTTAAACACACATCCATTGTTTCATGCATATCCAGTGAAATGAGATGGTTAATGATGAATGATTTAAACGTTTAGTTTTACATCTCACCAAAGTCCACATAAACTACCGTAGGTCCTTATTTAGTCCACATAAACTACCGTAGGTCCTTATTTAGTTCACATAAACTACTGTAGGTCCTTATTTAGTCCACATAAACTACCGCAGGTCCTTATTTAGTCCACATAAACTACCGTAGGTCCTTATTTAGTCCACATAAACTACCGTAGGTCCTTATTTAGTTCACATAAACTACCGTAGGTCCTTATTTAGTCCACATAAACTACCGCAGGTCCTTATTTAGTCCACATAAACTACCGCAGGTCCTTATTTAGTCCACATAAACTACCGCAGGTCCTTATTTAGTTCACATAAACTACCGTAGGTCCTTATTTAGTCCACATAAACTACCGCAGGTCCTTATTTAGTCCACATAAACTACCGCAGGTCCTTATTTAGTCCACATAAACTACCGCAGGTCCTTATTTAGTTCACATAAACTACCGTAGGTCCTTATTTAGTCCACATAAACTACCGCAGGTCCTTATTTAGTTCACATAAACTACCGCAGGTCCTTATTTAGTCCACATAAACTACCGCAGGTCCTTATTTAGTCCACATAAACTACCGCAGGTCCTTATTTAGTCCACATAAACTACCGCAGGTCCTTATTTAGTCCACATAAACTACCGTAGGTCCTTATTTAGTCCACATAAACTACCGCAGGTCCTTATTTAGTTCACATAAACTACCGTAGGTCCTTATTTAGTCCACATAAACTACCGCAGGTCCTTATTTAGTTCACATAAACTACCGTAGGTCCTTATTTAGTCCACATAAACTACCGCAGGTCCTTATTTAGTCCACATAAACTACCGCAGGTCCTTATTTAGTCCACATAAACTACCGCAGGTCCTTATTTAGTCCACATAAACTACCGTAGGTCCTTATTTAGTCCACATAAACTACCGCAGGTCCTTATTTAGTCCACATAAACTACCGCAGGTCCTTATTTAGTCCACATAAACTACCGCAGGTCCTTATTTAGTTCACATAAACTACCGCAGGTCCTTATTTAGTCCACATAAACTACCGCAGGTCCTTATTTAGTCCACATAAACTACCGTAGGTCCTTATTTAGTCCACATAAACTACCCTAGGTCCTTATTTAGTCCAGCTGTGGGGATGAACCATTTAAGGCAACATGTGTTTGAACAGTCCTGTGCAGAATGAGAGCAATGTTTTTGAATGTATGTAAAAACAACCTGAGGAACATTTTCTGAATTTGGAACGCTCTGATTTTTCCCACCTCACTTCTCCTCTTCCCCCCCATCACCCTCTGTTCTTAATTAGTGTCTGGGGAATGAGGAAGAGGACGAGTGGACTGTCAATTTTACTTTCATTATTTATTTAGCTGAGGTGTAAACTGATGGCTCCGCATCTGACAGACATTTCTCCTGTGCTCTTTTGCACTTCTGCTTAGGCAATAATCGAGCTGTGTGTGTGATATTTACTAATTAGACTGTTCCTTTTGACGGCGGTGGCTGCATTCTGCCACTTGTCATTTAGCCACAGCACATGTGGGAATGCAAATATCTGTAGCTGAGATTTAGACTGTAACATGAATTCCCCTTAATGAGGAGAAAGATGGCCATTTCATTCTTTGGCTGTCATGTTGCCACCTGCTAAGTGGAATGTGCTCTGAATCTGAAGAGCTCAATGCTGCAAAGGCGGCGGCGTGTCAGAGGCAACACAGGATGGTCAGCGATCAACCAAATCATGCACGGTCCAGGTTGTGCACACGTCCAAACACACATCCACACCAAACACTTTCCTGCATGCTCATACAACACACTTTCACTAACCAGTCCATTCTTCTTCAGGTCTGCCCACATGCTGGTCCCATCACCGCCTCTCATTAGAACATGGTAGGTGAAGAAGTAGATGCCAGGCAGGGGGCAGGTGAATTTGCCGGTGCTGGGCTCATAGTAGTTTCCAACATTGGTCACCACGTCATCAAACTTCAGTATTTCGCTCCCCTCGTGCTGCTTGCGTAGCCCTGCATAAAAGGCGATTTTTGGAGTGTAGAGTGAGGGGGAGTAGCCACCGGGACCTGGCCCTGGGGGGCCCTGTGGCCCCGGTTTGCCTGGTTCTCCAGGGGGTCCACGTGCTCCTGGAGGGCCAGGGATCCCTGGAGGCCCACGAAGCCCAGACTTTATCTTCTTCCCAGAGTAATCCTGGGGCGGTGGAGACACGGCGGTCAGCTCCTGGCCTGGCTGGGAGGTGGTGTAGGGGTCACATACCATCCGGCAGCTTCCAAGCATTTCATAATGGCTCCCTGAACTTCCAGTGTTTCCCCCTTTGGTTGTGTGGACCAGCAGAGGAATGGCCACCAAAAGTATTAGAACCATGGCCACACCTACAGCAGCTCCAATGACACGTTTCCTGCGGCTGAGCCGCGAGGCGGCCAGCGTCAGGAAGTCCTCCTCCCCCTTGGCTGGAATAGTGCCGGCCAGGATGAAGCCTCTCAGAGAACAGTACGGTATGGAAAGGTAAAGAAGGATGTGGCGAGGAGTCGGTGTAAACCGTGGGTCAAGTGTGAGAGAAAACCCACAATGGCAGACGGTCAGGATGAGATTATCCTTCAAAAACAACAGTGATGTCCAGGAGACCAGGAATGAGATATTTTAAGGCCGATATGTTCAGAAAGATAAAGATTTGACACACCACAGTGAAGTAAACACAGATATCTCAAATTCGTGGTGACACACCATGAGAAACATTATTTATCTGATAAATGTGGTTTTCTTTTTTCTCCTGCCCTCCTCCAGTTCAATTTTCAGCATCAAACACAAACCATGACGGGCACTGGGAAGCTTGGAAAGTGTGCTGGTGCCAGAATTCAGCTCATTGAGCAGAGAGTGGATGCACTGTTCGTTGGACGGCGCGTTAGTCGCAGATTTTTCAAAGAGAAATCTTCTTTCAAGCTTCTTCCACTACGAAGCACAGGATTTCACTTCATGTGGATGTCTCACTTAAAGCCATGACTGTGGCTGACAGCAGTTCATCTCAGATCCTTTCCTGATGCAACCATCTTACGACCACCCTCTTCTATTTAATCCCAGTGTCCACATTAAAAATGTGCCGTTTTCAGACTCTTGTCAGCCTGGATGGTCTCTGGATGGAAGCCTCCTATTTGCAGATCTGGAAGGAACAGCAACCACAGTTCAACCACAGTTACACATAATTTGACTTTAATTGCAAATATTCAAATTAAACAAAAACATAAAGGTAAAAGCAATATATATTTAAAAAATAAATATGCTAATTAATGTTTTGTTTTGTAGAAATAAGAATTGTATTCCTCTATAGCTGATACAAGTTAATTATAAAATTTGCGATTAATTGTTTCTAGTTACATTTAAAACAAAGGACGAACTCACCATAAACTCCTTAGAATCCAAAAATATTTTCGGAGAATATTTCTCTGTGCATCATTCCGGTCCTCGTCCCACCAAACTGGTCCAACAGGACTTTGGACGGCTCGAGCTGGGGAGCCGACGGGCGCGCAGGAGATGCCAAGAAAGTACTGAGAGTTTCTTGATCAGCGTATAATCCCGCTCGTTTCTGTCCAGGTAGAAAATGGACTTTAACTGTCGCTAACTTCAGAGAAAAACAGGAAATATCTACAAATCCAGATGAAGGCTGCGCCGCAAATCTGACGCTCCTGTGCAGAGTCCACTGTGATGCCTATTGCGGTGGTTGGTCCATGGGCAGCCCGACACCTGTTAGAGCTCTCTCTCTCCCTCTGTCCTGTTGGGATCTATAAGTTAATATGTGCTATTTAAATTCTGTAAATATGATGAACTCATTCTGTTTTGGATGGAAAAGATGTATCATCCAGGAATGGACATCAGGCTCAAAGGACCCACTATAGGGACCGTAACGTCACTCAGCAGCCCGCCTTGTGTTCATGCTTCTAGTGTCAGAGGCAGCAGCTGTTTCCACAGTAAAGCAGAATGAGAGCGAGCCAGGCAGTTTCATTAATGGCTTCTGTTCGCCACGGACACAGATAAGCTGAAGAAACTTCTCAGGTGAAAATATGAGCCACAGGCTTGAGTTTGACACGGAGCCACCAGATGAATAACAGAAGTCTTAGCACTTCAGGGGTCGCCTTAATACAGCTTTGAAAGAGACTTGGCTTGGCTGTGCTTATCACAGGTGAACTACAAAGCTGATAACTCACTGCTATGCAGACACATCGTTTCTGTATCAGAGCTGTCAGCGTTCAAACTCATAGCCCATACGTAACTGTATAACACCTCGGGTGTCTTAGACACTGACAATTACCCTAAATGATCAGAAAATGTTTCCTTAGCACAAACAATCATACGTTGTCTGTGTGCTGTTTATATATTCTGTAAACGTGTGTGTGTGAGAGATAAAGGATACTTCCACTCTACGATGTTGATGCAGGCCTTGCGGAAAGGATTTTTGAGGGTGAGGAGGAAGAGGGATCTTGGGGGTCGAGGGTTGCCCCCTGTGGCCTGTAGCTTCTTCAGCTTCTCCCTCTGCTTCCTCTTCAGCTCCTCTTCATTCATGATGATCGGCTTAGCCGCTTCCGCGTTGGCCGCCATGTTGATGCTTCCACCCGAGACGGGCTCCCAATCCCAGAGAAACGTGCACTCTCACTGTATAATCCCAATCCAGGCACAGTATAACTCCTTTCTGCGAGGGCCCCTGGGTTCCAGACCCGCCGTTCCCTGCCGCTCTCTCTCCCCCTCTTCTCCTCTCCCTCTGACTCCGTGTCCCTCACCCACAGGTCCTCTCCCTGGCTGAGGGCCTCTGACAGAAAAAGCCCCCTCAGCAGGGAAAAATAACAGGAGCCCAGAGAGACTGGAGGAGCAGTTGGCCCTGCTGAAGTTTAAATTTAGCCTTTGAACCACTGACAGGCCATGCTTGGGGATGGTTAACAGAGTAGGGGGTTGGTGGAAGGTGGCAGAAGGGAGTAGATGGGATTAAGGGGTAGGGTGGGGCAGAAGTGGCAGACAAGGACACAAAGAAGGGGGAGACGCAGTTTGGTGGGAAGTCTCGCAGAATATCATCACCAGCCCACAGACCCTGCGCTCCCTTTCAAAACAAACTGAGCTGCTTAAACAAAGAAATGGAAAAAGAAAAACTGCAGATACAACTACATGAGAATAATCAGACTCATAAGCTCAGGCCTTCAGTCAGCAGATCTCAGGTCAGCTGACAACACTCTGCACCTCCATCATCAAAACACAACATAAGAATATTTTTGGGAGAGTGGAGAGTTCAGATCTATCGAGACATAATTTTACCAATTTAACCTGATCAGACATATGGGGGTGTATGTGTAACTAGTTATTGATGCTGGTCACAGTGTAGAAGATAAAGCAAAAATACACAAATGTTCCATACTATGACATGCTGCTCTTAGACATTTCTAAAACTCACTACATATATGAATCAGCACGTCATGTTAAGGGTCAGATCTGCTCATACACGTGACAGAACATTGTAAAACAAAAGCAACACGTGTTCACATCGTCAGTCCACAATTTAAAGCTAAGACACTGAACTACCTTTGAGCCTTGAGGGAATAAATTAATGAGGCAGCATCAAAATGCTTATTACTTTCCAAACCGACAACACAACCATCATGTGAAACTGTCGAACATTTTCCAACAGCTGGAGACCAAATGTGAGGATTAATGTGACGATGAAGTACGGTGCAAGCAGAAGCCAAACATATCAAGTGCTCTGTCACCATCTGGTGCCAAGAAACAGCAGCGGCGATTCCAGCTACCAAGTCTCAGAACGTCCAGAAAGGAGGAACAACAATCTTGCTCTCAACCAAGTGTTTTTTATTCACATCAAGCTGAATGTGCAGACAGGAGTAGTGCAATATTTGACATGGGCTGGAAATAAATTACAAAACTGTGGTAACAGTGATTCAACCAGAAAACACTTCAGGGATAAAACAAACCATCAAACCGTTACAGAAAAATAATACATGAGGTAAAGTGACTCTTTCTGTGTGTCTTTCCTGTGTTTGACAGACACAACCACATTATCAGCAGGGCAACGTATTTCATTCTCTATTGGCAATGATTTTATTCAGCTGAACACATCCCTAAAGCTCTGTTACATGCCTGTTCTCCAGTTCTTTATTAGCATGCTAAAGCCTGTTCCATCAAACTCTACAGCAAACAGGAAATAAATGTGTCTAAAGCTAAATTACAGATAAATTATTTACTTAGAACAGATTTTGTGGAACATGCAGGCGTCCCCAGACAAGGAGTGGAAAAGAAAAAAGGCACGTACAGCATCGGGGCAATCCTAAAGGTACATGTAAGGAAAGTCAAAGCTCAAATGTACAATCTTCTGCTTACGTCATTAAGTCCAGTGACACATGGGTATATTTTCACATAAATAACTAGTGGTCAACTAGTGCTAAATGTGCAATGCTTGGCAGGGTACACTTTCTACCCCTAAATTGCGGAGGAACACAAAGCTTACCTGCTGTGAGGTAACTTCATAAAGATAACTGGCTCAACATTACACAGATTACAAGCAGCTTAGAAATGATCACGAAGAAGCGTAGAGCTATTCACAGTCTGGC
Organism: Mastacembelus armatus; assembly: GCF_900324485.2. Lineage (NCBI taxonomy): Eukaryota > Metazoa > Chordata > Actinopteri > Synbranchiformes > Mastacembelidae > Mastacembelus > Mastacembelus armatus. Next base: position 449,670 of record NC_046639.1, on the reverse strand, counting down.
TCAGGACACATTCTTATGTTTTCAAGACTTCCCAGATCTGTTGCATTGCAAATTGCTGAAATGATCTGATGATGATCCAACTGTGTTTCATCTTTTAGATATAAATAACTAAATATTTTGTTAAAATCATCATGTTTGTAAGTTTCTTAGTGAGGGAATACTAACTCAGAAGGTGCAGTGCACAGCAATGACAGAAAGGCTAGCAGTAGTGCAGCTGGTGACAGTGTCAGAGCGCTCTGCCCAGGGAAGTTACCTGCTGTAAACCTGTAGGCTTTAACTGAGCATCTTGTGTCGGTCAAAAACAGTTTTCCTCTGCTCCTGGACCTGCTTCTTCCAGCGCTGCTGTGCTCCCTCAACCCGCTCCAGCACCGTGTTCCCTCTGCCCTGCCCACTGTCCACCTGCGGACGCATCTCCTTGAAAACACACACAAAAAACCCCAAGAATGAATAAAATCAACGACTTCACTGAAATAAGAACAAATGCAAACTCTGCATGTGCTGTGTAAGTATAACCACATTGTCTGTTTGAATATCCACCTCAGCGTCCTCCTCATTGTGCAGCGGCTGAGTGTAGGGGTCATGTTTGCGAATCAGAGGATCAACCAGCAGCAGAAACAGCATGTACAGCAGCAGTGCACCCACGACAGACAGGTAAATAATGATGGTCACCTGCAGCAGACAGGAGACCAAACATTTCGTACGACTACAGCAAAGTGAGGCAACACCGCTTCACTCTCCAACAACAGTGCTCCCTTCATAAACAGTCCGTCTGTTGGGAAAGTACCGATACCTTGATGGTATTGCTGCTCCGCTCCTCGTACTTGCACTCACACAGCAGACAGTACGCTTCGACGTCGTGGCCGGGCACCGGCATGGGCTCCACTACATGGAGGCAGTTACTGCAGGGAGCAAAAAGTCACACTGTGCTTTTCTACAGGTTTTGAAGTCATACCATGAACACAGCGAAACAATGGAGCAACAATTACACTGCACTGAAAGTCAAACTACAGGGTTTGTCTTACCAGTCCTTCTGAGAGACGTTTCTGTTGTAGATGTGTCCAGTGATGTTTCTGTACGGAGGGCAGATGCACTTACAGCGAACGTCCTCAAAGCTCTGTGCCAAAAGATTAGGTGGATTCAGACTTAACCAAATGTTAGACACAACTGATCTATCTATGTCTATCTTATCAGTGTCTATCTATCTTATCTATGTCTATCTTATCAGTGTCTGTCTATCTTATCTGTCTATCTATCTTATCTGTGTCTATCTTATCTGTGTCTATCTATCTTATCTATGTCTATCTTATCAGTGTCTATCTTATCTATGTCTATCTATCTTAGTGTCTATCTTATCTATGTCTATCTATCTTATCTGTCTATCTATCTTATCAGTGTCTATCTTATCTATGTCTATCTTATCTATGTGTCTAATCCCCTTTTTCCCAGAGCACCATTCCTTATTTTCTGAGCACGAAGTTCCAGTTATTCCAGTTTAAAAGGAGCAAACACGCTGAACTGACACTATTTTACATAAAAGGAGAAGCACATAAGGTCAAACGGTTTTATTTCATTTATTTGCTGTTATGAGCTCAACGTTTTCTCGGCGCTTTCCCAGTTATTTCTAATTATTGATTGATTGATTAGTCCATCACAAAGTGAACAGGGTGTATTGGTTAATTATGAATCAAAATGGAAACTTAATGATTTACAGACCCTCCCTATAAAAACACTGGCATCCCCGTTCAGAGCAGGAGACCAGTATTTGGAGGCTTCTGTAAAGACCGTGTGTCTGCAGCCGGACTCACCTTGGCCTGAGCCGCGTCCCGCACAAACAGAGACGCTGCAGCCGCAACAAGCGTCCACGTTACTTTTAGAGACATTTTCCCAGAGTCAGGACCAAACAGCTTCGATCAGACTCAGCTAGAAATCCCGTCAACTTACGTCGTAACAACTGAAGAACGAACAGAGACGAACATTAACGTCGCAGCTGCAGCTCAGCGGGTCCAACTTCCTTGTTCCGGGTTGACGTCACACGCAGCGACACTGACACCTGCCGGACGACAACACAAACAAACAAATAAATAATAAAAAGTTCTCACTCGGCTGCTCTGCTCCACTTGGTGTTTCCTAACCCTCCACATCCATTAAAAGTCAGTTTGAATTTGTACTTTTTTATTTCTCCACATTTTATTAGTATTTATTTTGCAGCTACATGTGGTGAAGGTAAAGGTGTTTACTGACACACCATCCATCCATCATCTAGACCCCCTTAGTCCTAACCAGGGTCCCAGGGATCTGCTGGAGCCTATCCCAGCTCTCTTTGGGTGAAAGGCAGGGGTCCACCCTGGACAGGTCCCCAGTCCATCACAGGGCCACATAGAGACAAACAACCTCACACACTCACACTCACTCCTATGGGCAATTTAGAGTCACCAATCAACCTGACATACATGTTTTTGGACTGTGGGAGGAAACCAGAGGACCTGGAGAAAACCCACACAAGCACAGGGAGAACATGCAGACTCCACACAGAAAGGTCCCAGATGGGTTTCAAACCAGGAACCTTCTTGCTGTGAGGCAACAGTGATATCCACTAATCCAATTTATATTAAAGTGTTATATTGCGAAAATATTAGAGCCTCTCAGTCATTTTGATCAGCTGTGTCAATCTTTGCAAACATTACTCTACTTGCAGCAGCAACAGAAAAGTTGAATAACTTATAATAATGATAATATTTTATTATTCACCATGATTTCTTTGTGTACTGGTTTGAGAACAACAACAGGCTCTAATCCTGTTGTCAGGTTTTACACTGGGATTATGGATCGTGCCTTTAAGTTTTTATTACGCTGCTTCTGCTGCAACACACTTGGCTATCACTTGTTGGAAACTACTTTGTTTTAATTCTGCAAATAAAGAATGAGTCCACTTAGTCTTTTATTCTGAAATTTC
>NC_046639.1:307500-446692 GCF_900324485.2 Mastacembelus armatus | reverse complement strand
GAGAGAGAGGAGAGAGTAAAGTAACGAGAGAGGAGAGAGATGGAGAGAGAGAGAGTGAGAGGGAGGGGAGCGAGGAGAGAGAGACAGAGAGAGAGAGAGAGAGTCAGAGAGACACAGAGAGAGAGACCGAGAGGGAGTCCGGAGAGAAGTGAGAGAGAGCGAGGGAATGTCCACTTGAGCATTTTATTATGGTCTGATGTTTATATGACAAACAGAGTCTTTTTAATGCCGCAGTTTAAGCACGTTGGTATGTGATTCTATAATTGTATAGAATTTGAGTTGTATTTAGAGCAAACTGATACAGAAACCGATAAACTACTAATGGTACAGGATCTGAGAATGACGTCAGTGCTCACAGTCTGAAGACGAATAATGAGAGAAATATCTCATAGAATAACCAAACAGTTTTTACTCCTGATGATTCATCTGCACTCGGTTTGGTCATATTCCTGGGGTCTGCAGCTGTCCCGTGGCATCACAGAGACATGATGCTGACCTGGCAGGGGAATTCTCATAGAGTGCCCCCTATGGACAAGAATGCAGCAGCACAGCAGACAAAATTACATGAACCATTACTGCCCTGCTGGGTCAACAGGCTTTTTTGGGCAGCATGTCGAGGCACTGATCAATGTTAGCAGGACCCCAGGGCTGCTTGATATGTTTTGTTATATTACAAGACATTTAAATGGAGCTTTGTGCTGTGAAGACATTTTTAAGCCTTTTATTGTTAATCACATATTGTCATCGTGAGTCGTTGCAGATAAACAGCATCCCTTTTATTTGATTTCACCTGTTCTCTTCATGTGTATTGTTGTGACCCTGAGCTCTCCCATCCAGAACATTTGAGATCGTCATCTTATTGACGATCTTTGCTAATTGTATAGCTCTGGCCGTGTTCCTGCCCATGCCTGAAGAAGATACTAACAACACCAACTCAAGCTTGGTGAGTACGAGGATGTGCACACTCTTGTGATGGTCCCTGTCAGAACTCTGATTGTGTAAAAGTCATGATTCCAAACTCATGGATGAAAACGCTGATATTGGTTCGTTATAATATGCAGGATACGAACCAACTTGTTTGTGAAGGACCCAGTGTTTTACCATGACCAGTGCAGCTTTGTTCAGCAGTTCAATGTGCCCGACTCTTTACGCTGCCAGTGTCTGATACTTGAAGTATTTCAGATGGTCAGTGCTCTGAGTGCCAAACCCAATATAAATGCCTCCACACACAACTCAGTTGTTTATTTTGAGTCTTATCTGTCTGCAGAAGAGCAGGTCATCCAGCCGCTGGGAGTCATTTTTAATTAGTTCACCCTTCTGTGATCAGAGCCTGGATGTTACAGACGATGGCAGCACAGTGAAATGTTCAGCTACCATCAGGATAAAAGTTACAGAGAGCAGAGAGCCACAGTAATGACCTGATTTATCCAATACTTACAAAATTAGCTCATTGAGTCTGAGTTGATGGATTACTGGGGTTTTTGACAGTAACTACAGAAACATGTTTTCTGACAACATAGTTGAAGTAAAGACTTCGAGCTCGTCTCACTTGAGGTGGCTCTGCAGTGTAAACTAGCTGGTGTCAGGTGTTTGACCCCGGGGTGCTGCTGGTGTGTGTCCAGGTGTATGTTTACACTGCTGTGAGGCTCAGTTCTACACTACAGCTCAGAGTCTGAACAATGAACAGTCTATATGATGTTTAGTCTTGCACAGTGTACACACTACCTGACACACTCATCATGACTGGTCATAGAAACCTGACATCCTATAGCACCCATAGCCAGCTGGCACTTACTATTTATCATTCAGTCAAAAAACCTACACCAGCCTGGTTGGTACAGCACCAGCTGACCTACAGTCTAGGCAAATTCATCAAGTCATCATGGAGCTGCACCTAAAAACTGACCTCATGTCTATGATAGCTGTGCTTTGGCCTGCTCGTCGACCTGCTCGCTAATCGCTCCTATTGCTCAGTGTGTAATTCCTTAGAGGTGAGCCATGTAAGAGGAGCTGCTCCACCTCACCCCCTGTTGCTGTTAGAAGTAGGTCGTCCCACTGGTGCAGGTGGATGCTGGAGAGTCCACAAATGTTCTCTCATGTCACCACACTCACTCAGTCATAATATTTTAGGGTTTGTAATACTGATACGTGACTACTGCTTGTTGTTCCACTTGGTGTCATCTGAGTTGCAAACTGTCTTATGTTTCTAAATGTCTTATTGTTAATGTATGCAATGTTGGCCTTGGAGGTTCTGATTGATTAGATGTTTGAGGACTGTTGCTGAGTGGTTCAGCCAAACATTATTGACCTGATTTCTTAAAAGAATCATATGGAAATAAACAGTGTAGATAATTCATAGCTCATCTCGGAGCTCAGTCCTCACGTTACAGCTTCTGTTGAAATAAGCTAAATTCATCTTAAACAAATGTGAGCAATTAGGTGTATTGGTAGCCAAATCTCACTAATGTGTAGAAAATGTTGTGAGGAAAGATGTCAGCATTGTTGATTAAAAAATAAAAACCAGAAGCAAACAGATGCTTCTGTTTACTCGGCCTAACATTTATCTGTCTGCCACCTCTGAACAAAGCGTTTTGTTTGCTTTGTGTTGGGATTTCTCTAAAAGCTCCTACTTTACTAAACTAAACTAACTAACTAACTAAATTCTGGCTCAGACTGTTTGAATAATCATGAATCAATGATTTTTATTAAACGTAATCTCCTGTCTGTTTCTTTCTGCAGGAGAGCTTGGAGTATATCTTCCTGATCATCTTCACATTAGAGTGCTTTCTGAAGATAGTGGCCTATGGGTTTGTGTTCCATGAAGGCGCCTATTTACGGAACTGCTGGAACATATTGGACTTTGTCATCGTCTTCATGGGGTAAGATGAGCTGCAGGCTGCAGGTGGATGTCTCTTCTGCCAAAGGACACAACTGTTCTTGATCCCTCTAAGGGCCTTTGACAGAACTTATTAGATAATGTTTAGTCTAAACTGTAATATTGATCCATCAGCTCAGTTTTCAAAAAAAGTCAAGTCATGAAAGCAACAGCTTTGTTGGTGCTTAGGTCTGTGCTTTCTTTTTCCTACAGTCTCTTCACATTTGCACTGGATACCATCAATAAGATCGCAGGGGCGCCAATGGAGAAGGGTGGGGGGTTTGACATGAAGGCGCTGAGAGCCTTCAGAGTGCTGCGACCCTTACGCCTCGTTTCTGGAGTCCCCAGTAAGAGCCTGTGCTTTGGTCCACAACCACCGTGGTTGTGCTATGTGTTTCAGGGCATTTGTAGTCACTGTATATGTGGATTCTGCAGACACTTCAGATGTTTTGGTTTTGCTCTGCACCTTCAGGCCTCCAGGTGGTGATGAACTCCATCCTCAAGGCCATGCTACCTCTGCTGCACATCGCCCTGCTGGTCTTTTTACTGGTCACCATCTATGCCATCATGGGACTGGAGCTCTTTAAGTGCAAAATGCATAAGACCTGCTATTACACTGGCACAAGTATGGAGAAGAGGCTCACTCACTTGGCTTGTAACGTTACAGTCATAGCTGATATAAGTTAAGAGTAACAGATCCCTGAAGCTGATGAGAAATATTTTTTATATCTTTTCCCCACAGATATTTATGCCACAGCCGAGGGGGAACTTCCTGCTCCTTGTGCTCAGGCTGGTAACGGACGTCGCTGCATCATAAACGGCTCTGAGTGTCGGCCAGGCTGGGAAGGTCCCAACAATGGCATCACCCACTTTGACAACATCGGCTTTGCCATGCTGACCGTCTACCAGTGTATTACCATGGAGGGCTGGACCGCAGTGCTCTACTGGGTCAGTGACCGCGTGTCTCAGTTTTGGTCTATTTCGCTGTTGGAGAGTTCCCGCCCTCGCTACCATGAGCCTGTCTAACCAGTGACCCTGTCTTTCAGGTCAATGATGCCATAGGGAATGAATGGCCCTGGGTGTACTTTGTTCCTCTCATTCTGGTAGGCTCCTTCTTTGTGCTCAATCTGGTTCTGGGCGTGCTTAGTGGGTAAGACACTTTTGTCTTTGGTCCCTGTTTACTGGTCACATCTTGCTCTCATGAAAACTGGAAGTACTATGTTTTATATTTCTTTGTCTCTCCACTCAGAGAATTTACCAAAGAGCGGGAGAAGGCCAGGTCTCGTGGCGAGTTCCAGAAGTTGCGAGAGCGTCAGCAACTGGACGAGGACGTTCATGGCTACATGGAGTGGATCACTCACGCTGAAGTCTTGGATGCAGATCGAGAGGGCAAAGGTGAGCACTATAAACCACCTCAGCGCTCATTCGGTGTAGAGATGCTGTTGAATTACCGCTGCTGTTCTTTGGTCAGGACTTCTGCCTTTAACCAGTGGAGATTCGGACACAGACAGCCTGTATGGCCTGGAAGGGAAGAGCAGAATCGTGTACTACTAGTGAGTCTGCTGTTTTGTTAATTTGCAAATGTTGACATGCAGTATGTTCGGCAGCTTGGCACACTAAGCCGGGGATGTTTTTATATTTAGCCGCCTGGCCCGTCGCTGGAATCGTTTCTTCAGGATGAAGTGCCTTGTGTATGTGAAAACCAGGAGCTTTTACTGGATAGTGATGATCCTTGTCTTCCTCAACACCCTGACCATAGCGACAGAGCACCATCACCAGCCCGAGCGGCTGACCTCCCTACAAGGTTGGTGATATAAACATGTGCAATGTGTGTGTCATGTAAGAATTTGTGCATCACTTCTGTCCCTCCCAGTCTCATATATTCACCTTTCTCTTTGCTTTCTCCACAGATGTCGCCAGTCGTGTGTTGCTGGTGCTGTTTTTCATAGAGATGTGTCTGAAGATGTACGCCCTGGGTCCCAGAGCGTACTTCATGTCTCTGTTTAACCGTTTTGACTTCTTCGTGGTGCTCTGTGGTATCCTGGAGATGATCATGCTGTCTGCAGGGGCAGTGACTCCCCTGGGTTTCTCGGTACTCAGGTGTATCCGGCTGCTGAGGATCCTTAAAGTCACAAAGTCAGTCCACTCCCCTGCTGTTGGATCATGCTGCATTAAATGCTATTGTTCCAGGATTTCCTGCCATTTGACACCTCGTCTCTCACCTGTTTTGCAGGTACTGGACTTCTTTGAGTAATCTTGTGGCCTCTCTCCTCAACTCTGTCCGCTCCATCGCCTCCTTGCTCCTCCTCCTCTTCCTCTTTATCGTCATCTTCTCACTCCTTGGCATGCAGGTGTTTGGGGGGAAATTCAACTTTGCAGACCACAGACCCAGACGTAGTAACTTTGACAACTTCCCTCAGGCCCTCATCAGTGTGTTTCAGGTAGACACTGATTCCTACATGTGCATTTTGAACTCTTTGCCCTGTCTGCTTTGATTTACTCAGACCTCGCTCTCCTGTTTTTTATGAACCATAATTTCAGTTAAGCTCATTTCCAGTAGCAGCATTGACTGTTCTTTCATTCCTGACCATAGAATTATCACTGTCTGCTTTTTAATATTGGACTGTCCCTCAGATCCTAACAGGAGAGGACTGGGACGCCATCATGTACAATGGCATTATGGCCTATGGAGGGCCTGTCTTCCCTGGCATCCTGGTCGCCATCTACTTCATTGTCCTCTATGTTTGTGGAAACTGTATCTTTCACATATGTTCCCAATATCATGTCGAGTGTAAAAACTGTGCCCATAATGTTGCTGATGTTTTCCTGAACTCAGAGCGATTAGACATCCTCCTCAATGTCTTCCTGGCCATTGCAGTCGACAACCTGGCAGAAGCTGAGAGTCTGACTTCGGCTCAGAAAGAAAAGGCAGAGGAGAAGTTGAGAAAGAAGCTTCTAAGGTGAATAAAGCAATAATTTTATTCACCTGGATGAAATGCTCCACCCTGTCTCCTCCTCAACTGTATCCCATTCATTTCCCTTCTTGCCCTCTAGGTCTAAAATGCCTGACAAGACGGATGAGGAGAGGGAGAGGATAGCTAAGAAACTGGCAGAGCAGAGGGCCAAGATGGAGGGTATACCCACCACAGCCAAGGTTAGTGTTGTTTCTAAAATGACACCACATCTTTACTGATATACTGACCAGGAGCACGTGTAGTTCTAGAATACATGAATATGTCCTTTTTTCCAGCTGAAAATTGACGAGTTTGAGTCCAATGTCAATGAAGTCAAAGATCCATTCCCGCCTGCTGACTTCCCAGGTAACACAAAACTAATAAACCTCTTGACTTTCTGCGTCTCTGACCTCAGAACCTCCTGCATTTGTCAGTGATGCTCTACCAGAACCCAGTCTGGTCCCACATTCCAGTTCAGTTCAGTGGGAAAGTGTGTCTGGACTGGTGGAGCAGTTGTAGCAGGAGGTCAGTGATTGCAGGAATTCATATTCATTACACTGGCTGTTCACCAAGGCTGCTGTCTTGGCTCTGTTACAGGGTAAGTATAGTGCCCCTCGTTATTATTATTAGGCTGAGCTGAGTTTATAGGGGAGTCTAAAGTTAGGCTGTTTTCACAGGGACTACCTTATAAAGCAGAACAGGTGGTATAGATTTCCTTTCTTCCTCTGTTTAATTAGCTGGATCTTTGCTTGGTCTCTCTCTCTCCTGTGTGATGCTGTAACAAGTAGATTCATCATTACACTGTGTGTGTGTGTGTGTGTGTGTGTGTGTGTGTGTGTGTGTGTGTGTTTTGTTTTGTTTTTTTTGTAGGCGATGACGAAGAGGAAGAGCCTGATATCCCAATCAGCCCTCGGCCCCGGCCGATGGCCGACCTGCAGCTGAAGGAGGAAGCGGTTCCGTTGCCTGAAGCCAGCTCCTTTTTCATCTTTGGTCCTCAGAACAAGTGAGAACCTGCCTGTTCTCCAGCAGAATACTGACCAGACTGTACGTTGAATATTATAACAAATGATATAAATGGACTGTGCGTGCTTACGTTCGTCACTTAGGTTCCGTAAGCTGTGTTACAAGATCATCAACGCCACCTCCTTCACCAACTTAATCCTCCTGTTCATCCTGCTCTCCTCCATCTCCCTGGCAGCTGAAGACCCCATCGATCCCAAGTCCTACAGAAACCAGGTGACAGTCGGTTCTAGCATGATGCTCTGCACGTTACCTGTTGAAAGATTGATGATAACCCTGCTCTGTGTGCTTTTCCCCAGATCTTAGCTTATGCTGACATCGTCTTTACAACCGTGTTTACCATCGAGATCGTACTGAAGGTAAAATCTACTGCAGGTCTTCTTTATGTGTGACTCTTATGATTCTTCCAGACACCACAAAACACATATGGATATTTTTTCTGTTTAGCAGGTGATGGAAGTTTTTTATATATACTTTTATGTGACAAAGTCTCTTTATTGTAGCTCTGGGCCAACAAAAAGCCTCTGAAACAACATGGTGGCCATTACAGTCTTGTCTTATATTAAAGAAATGAAATGAAGCAGGAGGGCGGAGCAGCAATGAGCCTGACATCTTCTCAGTTTTTTACGTTTGCATTTCCACTGAGACGGAAATCATTTATTTGGTGCAACTTATTTGTTCATCTGTTCAGAGAATCCTAAACACAAATAATACTGCCTCAGTATTCTGTGTGTAATGACACAACATATCTGACTGACAGATGACAGTATACGGAGCTTTCATGCACAAGGGCTCCTTCTGCCGTAACTCCTTCAACATCCTGGATCTGATCGTGGTCGGAGTCTCCCTGCTGTCGATGGGAATGGAGTGAGTTTGCATTTTGGGATCGCTGCATTAGATACAGAACATCCCGCCTGGTAATTTCCCTGCAAAAACGCTCTAGTATTTCCTAAACAACAGCTTTTTGTCACATGTGAAATGCAGATCCAGTGCCATCTCTGTGGTGAAGATTCTCAGGGTGTTGAGGGTGCTGAGGCCCCTCAGGGCCATCAATAGAGCGAAGGGGTTAAAGGTACGTCACTTGCATTTGTAATTCCCCAGGTAAATAAACTCAGATAGATTAAATAAAATATATATACAACAATAGGAAATACTGCATTACAAGTTCAATCCCTGCATTCACACCCCTACTTAAGTACTATCATAAAATGTGCTGATGGTGATTAAAAATGTAAATTGTGAAGTTGCCCCTGTCACTTGTGCATCAAACCCTGATGTGAAAAATTCATGACAGAAAAAAGATAAATGTAGTAGAACAAAGATTTTTTCCCTCTGAGGGAACAAAGTATAAAATAACAAAAATGCAAAGAGTCAAGTAAAGTACTAGTACCTCAGAATTACTCTTAAGTATAAAGAATAAAGGTATTTCCTTGCAGCACATACCTGCTTTCATGGCTCTGTATTAAGTGGTGATTGTTTTTGCTGACAGCATGTGGTCCAGTGTGTGTTTGTGGCCATCAAAACCATCGGCAACATCGTCCTGGTCACCATGCTGCTGAATTTCATGTTTGCCTGTATAGGAGTACAGCTCTTCAAGGTAAATGTTTATTAAAAGAGGCTGTTTACACCACGTGCAGCACGATGTTTTGAAGGCCATATTTCCAGATTAATAAACTAGGACGTGCTGCATTAAAGGTTTTGCTCATCCTTGTGTTCCCAGGGTAAATTCTACAGCTGCACAGACCCATCCAAAATGACTGCGGAGGAATGCCAGTGAGGCAAACACATCCCACTCATTACAGGTTTCATGTATCACAGCCATTATGCTCTTTATCAGTGACCATTCACTCTGTTCTCAGGGGACAATTCTACAAGCACATTGAGAATTCCCTACAAGACACAGTGGTGGCTAAGCGAGAATGGATCAACGGTGACTTCAACTTCGACAATGTGCTCAATGGGATGCTCACGCTCTTCACTGTTTCTACGTTTGAGGGTTGGCCAAAGTAAGGACAGCATGATTGCACCTTTGATATGATCTTTTGATTGAGTTAGGAGGCAGAATATCTTATTATGTGGATATCACATTGGCAGTAATTTCATTTCCTGGAGCCAGAAATGGTAAAAGAGACAATGGATCATTTTCAATCCACTGAATTATGAATTTCATCTGTACAGATTAGTCTTATTGCATCTGTGATCTTTGTCCTGCCAGTCTCCTTTTCTCTCAACGTCACTTCATGCGTTGCCAGGTTGTTGTACAGAGCCATTGATTCAGACGAAGAAGACATGGGTCCTGTCTTCAATAATCGCGTGGACGTGTCCATCTTCTTCATTATCTACATCATCCTCATTGCCTTCTTCATGATGAATATCTTTGTTGGCTTCGTCATCGTCACTTTCCAGGAGCAGGGAGAGGAGGAGTATAAAAACTGTGAGCTGGACAAGAACCAGGTACCCTTAGACCCTCGGAGACACAGCTCTGGATAACGACAGATTCCCACCTTTTTCAGTAAAGTTTAAAACGCACAACTCAAGTGTAGAATGACAGACACTTTTTAACCAAGCTCTTGTCTCTGCTGCTTCCATTCCAGCGTCAGTGTGTGCAGTACGCCCTGAAGGCTCGCCCCCTGAGGTGCTACATCCCCAAAAATCCCTATCAGTACCGGGTGTGGTACATAGTCACCTCCTGCTACTTTGAGTACCTCATGTTCTTCCTCATTATGCTCAACACCCTGTGTCTGGGGATGCAAGTATGTACATCAAAGTCACGTTGCATGTGCTGAAGCTGCTGTCAGACAATATTCACTGTCAGTATCCATTGTATTTAGCTGTGTGAGGATTTTTGTTACAGTATTTATTCATAACTTCAAAGTCTGATGCAGTATTTTAGACACTGGACACTACAACTCTCAGTTTTCATGCAAAATATATTAATATGTCAAATAATGTGTCATATATATGAAATCAATAGTTCTAGATTTTGTTTGCTTCCCTTTTGAACAGCACTGTAACCAGTCAGACCATGTGACCAAGCTGTCAGACACTCTGAATTTGATCTTCACGGTGCTCTTCACTGTGGAGATGATCCTCAAGCTCATGGCCTTCAAAGCGAGGGTAAAGGCTCCAGAGGCTTAAATAGGCACAGTGTGGCATCCTGCTGCTGCCTTTGTAATCTGTGTCTCTGTGTGCAGGGCTACTTTGGAGACCCCTGGAACGTCTTTGACTTTATCATTGTTGTCGGTAGCGTTGTTGATGTCATCCTGAGTGAAGTCGACGTGAGTATGAATGACGTGACATCTATTTTTTAATTCATGCTAATAAATTCCACAGATGTCAGAATCTCATTTCAGGTGCTGCGTATGAAAGTCCCTCGTGGTGTCGTACTGAGACCTTCCCAGGCAATAACGTGACTCAAATCAAATGAATGTATTGATTCAGTGCTGATTAGTGGCAGCAGGGCTAGTTCACAGGACATGGGCAGAGCGGTTGTGCCTCCACTTATTAGTTCATTATTTATTTATCTCATTATTTCTACTTCTGTGAAATCAAATCCACCATAAAACTACCAGACTTTGCATTATTCACACAATTATCCGTTATAGATTTCAGTGAGCTGGTGTTTTTGGATGTGTTGTTTGAGCACTGACAAAGACGCACAATATGAGTGTCAGTGTTATTTTATGTGGTGATGCTACACAAACTGTTTTCTCTGGCACAGTCACAGTTTGTTCCTGTCATTACTGCACTGCATTGCCCCAATCTCTTCATTGCACACACAAGCTTACAGAAAAATGATTTCTATCCCCGTGCATCACATCTTCACCCCTCCATCCTCCACACATCTCACATCTGTCTATCCTCCACAGGCTGCCCTGGCCTCCAGTGGGGGACTGTACTGTCTCCATGGCTGTGCTGTAAATATCTGATCTACACTGCACTGCTGCATGAGCCTTGGGTGTGAGCACTGCACTGTGTTGTCTACTCAACTCTACTGAACCATGTGTGGCTCAGACTGCTGGTGAAACATATGTGTTTCTGCTGTTTGTCTCGTCTTGCAGAACACACGTAACATAGAACGTCACAGTATGGCTTGTACTGTGTATTCAACATTAGGCAAAATCACAGAAAGTATTAATCATGGCTGGATTGACTGACTGTTTATCTCCTGTTTTGACAGTAAAGTGTGTGAATTGTTTATTTCGCATGAGTTACAAGCTGCTGCAGCTGTTCTACTTTTCAGCAACTAAGACCTGGAAGCTCATAAAACTCATTAAAGATGGAAAGAATAACCCTGATTCTAATTCATTTTGAGGTTGTTAATATTGATAAATGCTATGTCAACTGCAGAATGTGCCTCTTCTTCAATGAGATTACAGTTTCTCATGAAAACAATCATGTAACTACATTATATCATCTCCTATGTTGTGCAGGAGACGAATCCCATGCAAGCGATTGCAGTAAGCCTAAACTCTCTCCCAGTATTCAGCAGTGATTTCACTTTTTTCTGTTTTCTTTTTCTCCAAAGCTGTTTCTTTTTGCCTGCAGGCCGCAGAAAACGCCTCAGTCTCGATCACATTCTTCCGACTGTTCCGTGTCATGCGTCTGGTCAAGCTGCTGAACCGCTCGGAGGGCATCCGTAACCTGCTGTGGACCTTCATCAAGTCCTTCCAGGTTTGTGTCACTGCCGTCACTATCGTTGTCTTTTGTCGCTGTGCTGCCCTGTGGTCTCTGACTCTCTGCTTCTTATCGACAGGCTCTCCCTCATGTTGCTCTGCTCATCGTGATGCTCTTCTTCATCTACGCTGTCATTGGGATGCAGGTACAGCCTTCAGTATTTACGCTCAACAGGAAAACCGTGTAAAACTCTGTGGGTTGCCAATTTATCTTTGCACCTGAGAATCAGAAGGGCCTGTACTTGTCCTTGCTGAATAAATGATTTGGACTATAATTTTATCTTTTAGATCTTTGGGAAGATAGCCTTAGTGGACGGCACCCAAATCAACCGTAACAACAACTTCCAGACATTCCCTCAAGCTGTTCTGATGTTATTCCGGTGGGTCCGTGTGCCTGTTTGAGTTTCAAAGGTTTGTGGTTGCCAGGTCAAAGGCAGATACAAGAGCTGACTGCGGTTGGCGTAATTTATGTGTCCAGATGTGCTACCGGAGAGGCTTGGCAGGAGGTCATGATGGCTTCAATGTACGGGAAGAAATGTGACCCCAAGTCTGACTTCCAGCCAGGAGAGGAGTACACCTGTGGGTCCAACTTCGCTGTCTTTTACTTCCTCAGCTTCTACTGCCTCTGTGCCTTCCTGGTGAGAAGCAGCCAGAAAATTAAATTTGTCAATCCGTTTTCGTGGTTATCGTACGGTGAAAACATCTTCTTATCCTGCTGGTTTCAGATCCTCAACCTGTTTGTGGCTGTCATCATGGACAACTTTGACTACCTGACCCGTGATTGGTCTCTGCTTGGTCCACATCACCTGGATGAGTTTAAGAAGATCTGGGCTGAATATGACCCTGAAGCCACGTGAGCCTGAACACTTCAGTGAAATCCACACATCAAACATGTGGAACCACCACCTACACTCAAGATGTTGTTTCTTTGATTTATTAGGGGCCGGATCAAACATCTGGATGTGGTCACACTTCTGCGGCGCATCCAACCTCCACTGGGCTTTGGCAAGTTCTGTCCTCATCGTGCTGCGTGCAAGGTACAACAAAAGTGTTCTTAAAAAGATAAATCACAGATCACTTACGGATACAGTATGAAGTATTTTTAAGCTTCACAATTAAAAAGTGTTTTGCGGATCTCTTCCTGATTCTCTGTGTGTTCTGGCTGTAGCGATTGGTTGGTATGAACATGCCTCTCAACAGTGACGGCACCGTCACCTTCAATGCCACCCTGTTCGCCCTGGTCAGGACTGCACTCAAGATCAAAACAGAAGGTACATCAACGGTCTTACACCATGCAGTGTATTGGTTTCCTTCCTCTTACATTCCTGGATTATTCCTGGACAGGTAACTTTGAGCAGGCCAATGAGGAGCTGAGAGCCATTATCAAGCAAATCTGGAAACGCACCAGTATGAAACTGTTGGACCAGGTCATCCCCCCGATAGGAGGTGAGTCTGTCAGCTGACTCCTTCTCCTTTACAAAGTGATCCGGTACTCATCGCACTGACGGCAATCAGGGGTGAAAAGTAATGAATTACTCACATTACTGTCATTGAGTAGGTTTTTTGTGTACTTCTACTTTTTAAAGTAGTTTTTAAAATCTTTAATTTTACTTTAAAGCATATATATTTACACTTTATTTCCCAACCCTAACCCAGACGTTTTATTGCCCAACCCTAACCCAGGCGTTTTATTGCCCAACCCTAACCCAGACGTTTTATTGCCCAACCCTAATCCAGACGTTTTATTGCCCAACCCTAACCCAGACGTTTTATTTCCCAACCCTAATCCAGGCGTTTTATTGCCCAACCCTAACCCAGGCGTTTTATTGCCCAACCCTAATCCAGACGTTTTATTGCCCAACCCTAACCCAGACGTTTTATTTCCCAACCCTAATCCAGACGTTTTATTGCCCAACCCTAACCCAGGCGTTTTATTGCCCAACCCTAACCCAGGCGTTTTATTGCCCAACCCTAATCCAGACGTTTTATTGCCCAACATTAACCCAGGCGTTTTATTGCCCAACCCTAACCCAGGCGTTTTATTGCCCAACCCTAACCCAGACGTTTTATTGCCCAACCCTAATCCAGACGTTTTATTGCCCAACCCTAACCCAGGCGTTTTATTTCCCAACCCTAACCCAGACGTTTTATTGCCCAACCCTAATCCAGACGTTTTATTGCCCAACCCTAACCCAGGCGTTTTATTGCCCAACCCTAACCCAGGCGTTTTATTGCCCAACCCTAATCCAGGCGTTTTATTGCCCAACCCTAACCCAGGCGTTTTATTGCCCAACCCTAACCCAGGCGTTTTATTGCCCAACCCTAACCCAGGCGTTTTATTTCCCAACCCTAACCCAGACGTTTTATTGCCCAACCCTAACCCAGGCGTTTTATTGCCCAACCCTAACCCAGACATTTTATTTCCCAACCCTAACCGAGACGTCTGAGTTGCCAGTGAGTCATCAATGCTGAGCCTCCTCCTGATGCAGCGGTTGCAGAGGAGATTGAGCCTAATGCAGATGAAAAGATTGACGAGCACCCTGGCTGTATTTAAGCTTTACTTTTACCTGAGTAGAGTTTTACAATGATAATTTATTTAAATGATAATTGTTTGTACTAATTGTTTGTAAAATTTCATCAAAGTAACAGTACTTTTATCTCAATAAAATATTTTGGTACTTTCCGGCTCTGACACCAATGTTGCTGATCTGGTTATAGATGATGAGGTGACTGTGGGGAAATTTTATGCGACCTTCCTGCTTCAAGACCATTTCCGCAAGTTCATGAAGCGACAGGAAGAGTACTACGGCTACAGGCCCACTAAGAAGAGCGCATCAGGCCCAGAGATACAAGTGAGCAGCTGATATGGACTCCGAATGTGATTGCACAAAAGTTTTCAGTTTAAACCGTATTATATTGTTTTTCAGTAGTCATATATTCTCTTTCTTAACCTTGTGATCACAGCAATTTGTGTATGTCTACTTATCCTCAATGGTTTTCTAGGCTGGTCTGAGGACGATAGAGGAAGAGGCGGCTCCAGAGATGCACAGAGCCATTTCAGGAGACCTGCAGAACGAGGAGGAGATGGAGAGAGCGATGGAGGAGGCTGGAGAAGAGCATATTTTCCAGGTGGGAAACGTTGTCTGCAGCAAAGTCCGGTGTCTTTGTGTACCCATTTTACATCATCGAGAATGACTTATCTATTTGACAGTAACATGGGGTTATGCTCAATGTGTGCTTGTCACGCTTGGCATTTCCAGCGGACACACGGTCTGTTTGGTAACCGGGTGGATTCATTCTCCACTGAGCCCGACAATGCTCAGCCGCCACAGGTGACCAGCCAGCGGCCCCTGAAGTTCTCTGAGAGCCAACCTGAGTCTCCACCGAACTCAGCATCCTCTGCGCCCACTGCAGATTTATTCCCCACGACTCCTACAAAAAGCAACACCAACAACAATGCCTTCGCCGAGTGAGTACCAAACTCACCTCTGTTCAAACTCAGTATTCTCAGGGTGATTATTTCTGATGAGTGGTCATTTGCTTGTCTTTCAGACTGTCATTTGAAAGAGAAGGCAGTCCTGAAGAGTTTTACAATCCCAGTGAAGATGCAGAGCCAGGTATGGGCTTCTTCACAGTTCTCAGGAAATTGTCCATAGAATTCAGAAATTATAGATTTTCATCCTACAAGTGAACTTTGTTTGCATATTGATATTTAGATTTAAGGCTCCAACAGACCATTATTTTCGTTTTTTATTATATTATCAATTAGTAATGACTACATTAAACATTTGTTACACTATGATAAAAATGAGTTTCCTTACTTGCTTGTTCCAGCTGTAGATAATGTCTCTAGATAACACCTTTGATTTTTTCACCTTTGTTCAGACAACAAGCGCTCTTGGAACTTCATAGTGAGAACAGACAAGACACAGGTAATGTTTTATTGGACGTCTTATCAATAACGAACAGATAACGAACAGCTTGTGTAGACAAGGTATGAATGTTTGTCTTTGCAGTTCCCGTATGACCCCAATTATGGTGACAGTCAGAGCTCCCACAATGCAACTGACCAGCTCGTCCAGGAGGTAAGCCAGGAAGGATCTGACTGCCCACCTTTTATCACATGCTAGTTAATTACACCTCTGTTACCAGGTAATGCCCAGAATCATTCAGATCTGTCAACGAACAATTTCTTAGAATTGATATTTGTGTCACAAATTTAACATTTTAATGAATTTAAGGGCAAAAACGTATTGTTTGAATATTCCATTAGTGAAGGTCAGCTAATGTAAAGTTATGATTTAGAAAAAAATCAGAGGCCTAAAACTCTAATTTACAGTTTGTCAGTCGACACATTACCAGTAATAATAAATAATAAAAAAACATTACTGCACGTAAGCAGCAGTATCACGTTTCTTTCTTCCTTCCAGGCTCTGATAAGCAGTGGTCTTGCCTCCTGGGCCAGAGACCCGAGCTTTGTCTCTGTGACAAAGAAGGAGATGGCTGATGCCATGGACATCCCCATTGCTGAGATGGAGGACATGGCTCAGGGAATCCTCAGGGAACGCTCCAGCAGCATTACCCCTGTCAAAAAGAGACGTCCCATTCCTGTCCCTCCTTCTCGCCCCACCGTGGCAGCACAAGAAACACACCAGCCAGATCCAGCCGTGAGGAGGAAGAGACGTCCGGTCCCCGTGGTTCCCTCCGTGCAGGAGCCAGCCGAGGACGACTCTGAAGTTTAGAGGCTGACATTGGAGTTTATGTGGGTATTTAGATTTTTCCACTCGCAGGTGGTTCCACCTCACCTAAGCTTTATGCCCCTTTGACAAGCTGTAACTACGAGCCTGGCTCGAGGTCTAAAGACCGGTTGGCTCATGTTTAATACCTTGTCATGTGTGGCTGAAATTTTAGCAAGAATAAATTTATCTGATGATGGGAAAAAAATCTCAATCTTCAGATTTATTGAGACTAATAAAAACACCAACTTATCTCAGAGTAAACAGATGCACTTCTTTCTTTGGAGTGTTTTTTTTTTTTTTTTGAGGTTATCCATTCCATAGACTTATGTGACAACCATGTGAGTGAGAGGAGTGTCTTATTTAAGCCTGATTGAGGGAGGTAGGAAAGAGAGTGGCGAATACAGGGAGCAGGCAGCTGACTTTACTGCTGCACTTCTGAGGACAGAATGGAAACAAACGCCACTTTGAGAAGTGCGTTTCTATGCATCCAGGCCTGGGAAAGTTGAACTACGTATTTAGTTCACGCTCTTAAAGGGGCCGTGGTTCTAACAAGGAAAGTTGAAGATTTTTTTTCTGTGTAAAGCAGTGTCCTGTGATCCATTAGGACTTGCTGTTTTAGACTTTCACTACTGAGTTTGTTTCCTGCTCACAACAGTTCTTAAATACAGTTGGTATAAGCAGAGGTACTTTTATTCTATAAAATATCTAAACATATAGCTGTATTACAGTATTTGTTCAACTTTAAAGCTATACTGTGGTCAGGTAGTGCATGTGATTTTTTTTCTAAGTCACTTTAAGTCACTCTGCTGTTACAGGTTTTATGTTTTCTTCTTTAAAGAATGTCATAACTTCAAACTGGTGAGGTTAGTTTGACCTGTACAGTGAATGCATCTTCAGCATACCTGGAGTATGATGGATTTAGCTTCAAGGCTCACTGAGGTTTATTTATTTGTAATTGCATTGGCATAATTTATTGCACGTTAAATATTTTGTGCCTAAGTGCAAACACTGACAAACCTTACAATTGGACTTTGTTTAGTTTTTACATTATCATCTGATCAGCCTGTGTTTCGCTGTCATATATTTAAGTTTTAAGGGTTTGGAGAAACCAGTAGTTTAAGAGAAGATATGGCTCAACCTCTGAACTTAACTGTCCTTAACTTCTAGATGTATGCCATTATGATTGATGATTGATGATTTCACCATTGGCAAAATAAATCAATCCTCTAAAACATTGATATCTGCGTTGGCGTTCTTTCTGCAAAGATAGACACCTAAAAACGGGTACGGAGAGGAACAGTTTGCTTGGACTTACCTTGAAATGGATCGGTTATGGCACACAAACCCTTGATGGCCCCCTCCCCCAGAACTTACATGTGAAAACTGAGAGTCTCTATAAATAATCCTGCCTAGCAAAGCGCAGACTCCCCCTTATGGAATGGAAACTAATGCAGAAAGCTGCATGCAGCAATATGGCCTCCAATGGATCCATATGACCAGTAGGAAAATTCCTTAAAACATATTCTCAGAGCTGTTGAAAACAACACCTGAAGTCAGAAGACATGTTGCATGCTGACATTACTAAAAAATAGAAAACAAAGGAGCTTAAATAATTCCAATTTTATTCACTAAAGCAAATGAATCAATAAAACAGGCCTGACAGAAAATTCTCAATCACATTGAGTTTTCCATTGATTCAGGTTCACTCAGGGAATATAAGGAACTGCTGTTATTCATACAACCGAAATAATTATCTGATGACACATTTAACAAAGCTCCATGACCTCATGGCACCGCCAGCTGCAGCTACCTACTGGTTTTATTTAGCTATCACACATGGGAATGTATCCATCATATTATAACAACAGTTTCCTGATTTAAGCTTTAAAAAATGTTGTAGCACATAATGAAAATGCAAATAACATAACACACAAAAAGGACAGGCAGTGGCTTCCAAGCACACCATTGAAAAGAGGACCTAAAAGTTCTAACAACCAAAAACCTGTTTCTGGTAAATTTGACATTTTACCATGTGATACAAATTCTACAGTCTGTTAAAAGGGTTTGATTCCCACACAGATTCACTAGATTATAATAAATTGTGATTATAGTCAATCTTCTATGGCCAAATGGAGAAAGGGCTGGCTTTGTTAAATGTAAATACATCTTGCTTGTTGCGGTTTAAAAAGAACCACCTCCCGATGACAACAAGAAAACTCACAAATTCACTACTCTAGCATATTCCAAAAATATATAACCATAAAAATCAATAAGACATGACAGGCAGGGCCTAATGAGTACATGATCTGTGACTACAGAAGTAATTCAGAGAGAATTTTCACCTTGCCTGAATGCCAGTGTTGGGAGTGCCTTGTTCTATTCATTAGGATTTGGGTTGGCGTCAGGATACTGAGAGAGATCAAAGGTGAGAACTTTGCTGATGACACAGTCTCCTTGCTGTGGAACAAAGACAAATCAATGAAAAATCAGTTAGTTACAAAGCTTTTTCAGAAATGCACGTACATTACTGATGCTTTACCACCGACCTGTTTCTGCTGGACTCTAAGTGTAATATGCAACTGCCAAAGCTCCATGGCTGTACTTTATTTGGGATTTTCATTTATGTCTTTTGTGTATAAAATATTGATAAACATACCTCTGGGTAAACACCGATGAGTGAGTCTGCCTTGGTGTAAAATTCCTCCTTCAGAGAAATGACAATGGCCTGGAAGTTCTGCATTGACTGGTCTTTGATGTAATTGGCCACCTACAGGAAAATATGAGTTCATGTGATGAGCAGCTTTAATAAAAAGCACTGAAGAAGCTCAAGTCCATAAATGTAGTTTCATGTCTGAACAGACCTTGCCGATGTTAGTATTGTCCAGAGCAGCATCAATCTCATCCAGGACAAAGAAGGGTGCTGGTTTGTAGCTACAGAAAAACAGCAGAGTCGATGTTAATAACAGAAATGTCACATTCAAACAATCAAATCAGGCTGATTCGTCCTGTTGTACCTGTGGATAGCAAAGAGCAGAGCCAGGGCAGCTACAGTCTTCTCTCCTCCAGACAGATTGTCCATGGGCCTGAACCTCTTCCCCGGAGCCACACAGTTATAGTTGATGCCATCCAGGTATGGTTCCTCTGGGTTTTCTGGGCCCAGGAAAGCCTACACAGCAAAGACAGACTCATTGTGTAAAGGTTGTACTCTGCATAAATAACGTACCAAATTAAACGTTCATGTACTACTGGTCAAAGGTTTGAGGTCACTCCCATTTTCCCACCCACTTCCTTCAGTTTTTATTGATGTTTCAACAGTTCAAGTGCCGGTGGTTCAAAATGAAAATTACATTTCAGGGATCAGGAAACAGGTTATTTACATTTTTTCTGCAGCAAAGGAAGAAAACAAATCCTTTAAAAAAAAGATGCTTCCTACAGGTTTACTGATTCAACCAACTGCTGTATAGGCGGTGCTGGAAAAGGCTGTCACTACACCCTCTGAAGCATTACGTGGACAACACTGCACAGTAGGACATAGTACTGTGTACTGCAGTTTGATTATTATCTCTGTGTTATGCCTTAAGAACATTACAGTAAACTCCATACATTTCTATCGATATTGGAAAACAGAGGCAATCTAAAACATTTGACCAATAGTGTTTATGTTTGTGACTGGTGAGCTATCAGCCATACCATAATACACACTGACCACAATACACACTGTTCCATTCAATTCATATAAGTCATTTTAAGTCCAACCTGGGCACTGCTGTTGCGTGAGAGCGCCTTGTAGATCTCGTCGATGTTGGTGGCCACAGACTCAAAGCAGGTGTTGAAACGATCAAACCTTTCCTTCTTGATCTGCTCGAAGGCTTGCTTGGCCTTCTTGGCTCTCTTACGGGCAGCCTCAAACTCTGGAGGAAGGACAAACGCAAACATGAGAACACACAGGGAAAGTTACCGTCGGCCAACCCTACCATCATCCTGCAAACTCACCGTCACTGGTCTCCTGGAACTTGTCCCTGACGCTCTCAAGCTTCTCCATGGCCTTCATGTTGGGGGCGCTGATCCTTTGTAGGATGCTCTGCTGTTCGTTCAGACGCTGCTGCAGTGTGTTTGTCTCGGCCTTGATCTCTTCCTCTGACAGTGCGTCCTGTATGAAGTCGAACAGGATTAAATAAGATGAGGTGCAGTTTAAATGGTAGCTACACTACGCAGGCAAAGGCTTTATTCACTCTGTAACAAAGTGCAGATGTGTAAATGTCACTGGACTAGCTACCTTAAGGTCTTCAGACAAGATGCTGTAGTCGATCTCTATGAGAGCCTCTTTAGCAAGAACACTGCTGGACGTCCTCTGGCTGCTGCTCTCATCTGTCTGGCAGGTCCCCTGGAACAGCAAAACAAAAGGAGGCGATCATTTTCTGTTTTAATCCCAACTGAATCAAATCTAAAACATGGCTGAATGTGTTTGTGTACCTCTCCCTGGCTGATATCATCCATCGTTCCAGAGCGAAGAGGCAACCTGATGTCCTGCATTTTGCAGGCTTGCAGCAGGTTGTGGCGATCACTGCGCTTCTGCTCCAGTTTGGTCTCAATGGCCGTAACCTCCTTCTGGAGCTGAGTCAACTCCCTGGAATACACAACATCAACATCTGTAGGTTAGACAAACTCCAAGGTAATATACATATATATATAATATACCCTAACCCTAACCCTAACCCCTAACCCGTCTTCACATGACATAAAATAACAAAGCTGGTGTCTACGTCTGCAGCCACTGACTTGTTGGCTCCACCCAGTTTTTTACGGATCTCCTCCATCTCGTGGTTCTTGTCGTTGACTTCAGATTTCTTGGTGAGGTGCTGGTTCTTCAGGTCCTGCAGCTGGGCCATTGTCTCATCGATGATCTTCATGTGTCTGTGCTCCTCCTACAGGAAGACAAGACATGTAAGAAAGATAAACTTGAGGTCAAAATTAAGGACAGAACAGATCAAAAGGTTTCATCTTCTTTGACCTTCTTGAGTCGCTCTATTTCAGCCTCATCCTTTTTGACTGTCTGCTCCCACATCATGACTTTCTCCTGGTCCTCCTTCAGCTGGTTCTTCTCATAGTCTAACTGGATACCCAGCCGGGTCTTCTGGGTCTCAAACTCAAGACTGAGGCAAAATGACGGATGTCAGGTTAGACCACAAAGAAAAACTTGGACAAACTCAGAAATGACCAATATTAAAACTGACTATTGGAAAACCCACCGCTTCTTTGCTATCTCGTTCTGCCTCTTCACCTTCTCCTCCTCAAACTCTCTGATGTTCCTTACTCCGATCTCCTTACAGAACTCCACAAACACCTCGTCCTCCACCTGAAACACAGTCAAACTGATATCAGTGCAATGCCACATATTTACAGTATTAAAAATGGACCTCAGTGTTTGCCAGTCTCACCAGGTTCATGCGGTCCCGGAGGTCAGTGATCTCCCTCTCACGGGACTGGATGATCCTCTTGATGTCGTTGATGCGAGGGCCAAAGTTTGCCAATTCACTCTCCAGCTTAGACTTCTCCTGTATGACGCAAACAATACAGGTTTAATGCACGAGTCACTGTATCAGTAACGAAACCCAAGGAGAAAACAGTAACGACTGTACCTGCATGTTGAGCGAGAGGTGGCGAGTTTTGGTCTGTTCCAGGTCACTCTGGGAGTACTTGAGTCTCATCTGCAGACCGTGGGCTTGAGACTGCACCTGACGTAGCTCCGCCTCCTTCCTCTTGGCCTTCATTTGCTCCTACAAAGAAAAAACATTAAGCGAAAACTGAAATTACATCAAACTGCAGATCTCTAGCACACCTTGATTCTCAATGACTCAAAAACATTGAGTGATATCCTTCTAGCTAAAATACAAGCAAATATGAGAAACACGTTGGCCTCGTTGATGGACACTTCATTAATCAACATTACCTTGAGCTCTTCAGTGAGTTTTTCTTTCTTTTCCTTGAGCTTATCCACTGCTTTCTCGTCCCAGCGCCTGGCTTTGGCCTTCAGGTCACTGGCTCCTCCAGAGATGACTCCAGACTTCTGGAACAGAGTACCGTCGAGGGCTACCGTCTGGACACGGACAAAGTAAAAGAATAGGCTGGTGGTTAGGTGGGAGAAGAGACAGGTTTCTACTACATCATCCAGTAGGTACCATAGCTTTTCAATCCTTGGCATCAACATGTTGACAACATATGTAAAACCTCAGCCAGCATCCTTAAGTCAAGTACCTTGTGTCTGTATGGCCCTCCAAAAGCAATCCTTCGTGCGTCTTCAACGTTCTCACACACCAGTGCGTTGCCACATGCATACTGCAGGGCTTTCTTGATGTGTGGGGGCTCATAGCGAATTACATCAATCACCAGCTTGGCTCCTCGCAGTTCTCTCAGTTTCTCATCTGTTGGTTTCACCTTGGATAAAACAAGTAAAAAGCATAAAGAAAATGTTTAACATTAGGAATTTTACAGTCTCTACTGACTCTTCTTGTCTCAAACATCATCTTACTCACATTTACCAAGATTTCCATTCATAACTGCAGTTATTAGAACCACTCCAAAGATTTGTGGGTAGAGCTATAATCTGTATTCACCTCGAGGTAGTCCAGGGGCAGGAAGGTCTCAGGCTCTCCTCTCTGCTCCTTGATGTACTGAATGCAGTCTCGGCCAGTCTTCTCCGAGTCAACAATGATGGCATCCATGTTCTTGCCCAACACTTTGGTCACAGCGATCTGATACTTCTTCTGAGTGGGCTGGCACAGGTCGATTAGACGACCATACTGTAGAAATGGAAACAGCACCATGCCCTTATTACCGGAGTGTGTGACAAGGTTGTTCAGTGCTTTCACTTCATGTAGTAGAGAAGCAAAGCAAATGTTGTTTTGTAAGCACGAGACAAGTAAATGTTGTACAAGATGCTGTCCCAGTTGCCTTACCACAGAGCCAGGGTAAAGTCTTTTGATACTCTCCATGATCTCAGCCTTGCGCTGCTGGCGACTGTTCTCCTGCCTGTCGATTCTGGCGTCTCCCAGCTGCTCCATCACCTACAGCAAACACCAATAATAACAGGATTTGCTATAGATGTTTTCACTTGTCAAACATGGGTGTATCTAATAACATTAACAATAGCAGCACTAGTGCCAGGGCTGCCATGGATTAGCAGCACATCTGGCAATGATTCATTTTATTGGTCACACTTATGCTTTTGGCTGATATGTGAAAATGTCTACAGTAAGACACATCTGTTGATTTATTTTCTCCTGCTCACCTCCAGGGCACAGTCATACCAAAGCAGCATGTAGCATAAAAACACTGTGAAATGCATGCAAACACAAACTCGCACTGAAAACACTGACAGACAGCTCAGTTACAGTAACACCATTTGAAGTCATCTCCTTTTCTTCCCTTCCCTGTGTGTTTCTATAGTACCTGGTTAAGCTCCATGTTGATCTCATCAATCCTCCTCTTGGCCATCTCCACCTCTTCAGTCAGCTCTTCCTCCATGCGCTTCTGCTCATCTAGTGACTGCCTGAGGGGCAACGGGACAAAATATGTGAATGAAGGTGTAAAACTGAGAAACTTATTAAATAATCAATAAGCTGGACATGACACTGATTGAACATTACAACAGTGAGAAAATACCTGCTGGTGGCAATATAATCCTCTAATTTCTCAATACGTTTCTGGTTTTCTTCAATTTCACGGATCTTTTGCTTGATTTTGGCCTGGGGAAAAAAAAGACATAATATATGGTTGTATGCATTCAAATCAATACAAGTCAGTTTATTCTGGCACAGGAAAACCTGCCATCATTATCCTATTTACCTCTGTCTCCACTTTCTTCCTCTCCTCTAAGTCAAGGCGGTCCTGGTCAGCCTTCTGATCACGGTTGAATTTTTCCAGCTCTTGTGCCAGTGTCGCAGCACGTTTACTGGCCTCCTCCTTCAGACGATGGTACTGCTTGACCTGGAGGGGAGAGAGCATCATGTAAAGTCAATTTAAACTTTTAAAATCCATCTGAGGTCATAAACAAACATTTGAGACACCATTCACCCACACAAATACCAGAAATCTAAATCTGCAAGCTTTGCAGTCATACAATCATCTTTGTAACAGGAAAATAACGGGATGTTGTTAGCAAAGCCACGACTGCCTTTGCTAAATACTGTATAGCTGTATAGCTAGTGACAACTAAACAGTCATCTAGGATATTAGCATAATGGCCAGATATTTAGAGAAGACATTTGTACTGCAATATTTCAGTGGTATCAACTAAATAAAATCCTAGAGCTGATAATTTATGCAAAACAAAAACAAGCACTTAAATCTCTACATTCTAATAAATCAGACCTGGTTTTCCTCCAGGGTGAGGTCTTGGCCTTGGCTCTGGGCCTCCTCCTCCATACGCTCCTCAAACTCTTGCTTTGCCAGCTCCACTGCCCTCATCTCTTTATCCAGCTCATCCATGTCTGCTTTGCGTTTCTTGTACATCTTCTGTGCATTTTGCAGCGACTTGCGTGCTGCCTCGAGCTTTTTGATCTTGTGTGAGGTGTTCTCTTTGGCCTTGATGTACTGTGGCCTCTTCTGGTTCAATTCAGAGTCTTTCTCTCTGTGGGCAGAGTCACATGATTAACTAAAGCTCTAGGTTGACGCTGGCACAAGATGTAGGCATGTGCACTAAGCAAACTGTGAGAAGGCAACTCTGTCAGAGTCACTTACTTGATTTCTTTTTCTATGGTCTGTTGCTCCCTCATCAGCCTGCCCAGCTCCTTCTTCTTGTCCTTCAGCTCCTCCTCCACATGGTCCATCTTTTTACGGTCCTTCTCAATCTCCTTGTTTCGCTGGCCCAGTTCTTTGTTTAGCTTCTCAATTTCAGTCTCATTGTGGTACAGTTTGAAGAGCTGCAACTGAACACTGCTCCTGGCCACTTCGTCCTTCAGACGCTGGTACCGTTCAGCCTGGTATATTGGTGGTAGGAGAGTGAAAAAGACAGGATGTTGAAGTAAATTATGTGCAAAGTAATAACTTTACTGACGGCCAGGAAAGCCCTACTGAGATAAAAAGAAAAGTCTCCTTTTCAAAGACAGGCACCAATAACAAATAGACAACACAAAATATGTCACAAAACAACATAATCAAATCGCAAAACTAGTCAAATTAACTAACCCTTTCTACCAGTGAAATTTCTTATTAGAATAAAAAATTCAAGATACATGATGTATTTCATTTCTAATCCAAGAAGGATACAAATACATGGAGGCCCTTTATTTGCAGTTAACACGAAAGACAAACCTCTTCTTTCTCTTGCTTGGCTTCTTTGCGCTCAGCAGCGATGTTTTTCTTGCGATGGTAATTGAACTGCGTGTCCTCTTCTGCTTTCACCATCTCTTTTTTCCTGCGGTCGTACTCCTGGGCCAGCTCACCAGAACGAGAAATCTCCTCAAAGAGCGCCGTACGTTCCTTAGGGTTCTTCATGGCAATAGACTCCACGGCTCCCTAAAGGCAAAGTAAGCAAGAACAAAGACATGAGAGATTATATAAACACCAGAAAACTGATACTTTAGGCCTCTGATACAATTGGCTGACTTACAAAAGCTCAAACAATAAGTGAAGGTCTATGCATTATTACAATAACTGTTTCCATCACAAAGACACAAGTAACGCACTGCCAGGCCTGTTACTCTTCTACTAATAACTGTTATTGCCAATTAAAAATAAAGCATTTATTGTATTTGTGCAACAACACATTTCTCTCAGTAAACATTTTTAGGATTTCAGTCTCACCTGAAAAACCAGAAAGTTTCTAGCCTTGATCAGGATGCCAAGTTTTTCCAACTCTTCGCTGTACTCGGGCAGACCCACTACCTTGTTGTTTATGCGGTACTCAGAGGAAGAACCTGACACACACACACACACACACACACACCATGTGCACATTAATTGAAATAAGATATAAAGAGCTACAGACAATTAGACATGGATTACAAATCTCACTAGAGCCTGGTAGAGTCTAGCGTGGATTCCAATTAAATGTGAGCAAGTGATGTAAAGTATAATTATGTTTTTGAATGGTTGGAAAATTATATCCTTTCATATGCAAATAAAACTGTCAGGATTTCATTGTGATCAATTCATGTTTCACATTATATAATACTCCCTGTTGTGCAGCTGTACTTAGAACAACTGATTAGCATTACACTCATATCATTTTACAATGACTCTGTATGTCTAAGTCAGGAGGAGGGAACTTCTCCTCTGACAGTACATAATCAATGTTAACATCCAAACGTATTGCACTTTGCTATAAAGTTCTTTATTGGCCAGATTTGTTCTAATGTACAGGGTAGCACTCTATGTTGTACACTGTGTTTACTCAATAGGTATATTGTATATTCTAACAGACTCCAATATATTTAGTTTTTCTTATTCAGTTTCTCTGCTACTGTAAAGACCAAAATTTCCCCTTGGGGAATTATTAGATTCAATTTAATTCCTTGTTTTCTTCCTTTGGTCAACTAGAAAACAATAAATGAAAAACCAATTTCAGACAGAAGCAACAGAAAAAAATATTAGAGTGAAATTTTTTTTCATTGTAAAGAGAGAAGCACAATCAAAGCAAATGATTTCTTCCAACTTGAGCATCAATGCAGGTTCATACCAATGATGACTCTTGTGAAGCTGCGCTCCTCTCCGTTATCCTCCTGGTACACCATACTGACAAAGGCTCTGTTGGCAGCTGGTTTCCCTACAGGTGCTCCATGGATTAGATCTTTCAGCGTTTTCACACGCAGGTTACTGGTCTTCTCCGCCAACACAAAGCTGATTGCATCCATAAGGTTGGATTTTCCTACAAAAAGACCATCGCAGATTTTTACTATGCTACAGTACACAAACCTAATAATTGAGAATGCAATATAAACACACATGCAGTGTGATACACATCCTAACACAGATGACATTAACATGGGCTTATTTAACGTTACATATAACAAACTGCTGTCCAGCTAGTCAGAGACGTTCAGACATACATTTTATACATACACAGCGGTGCTTTACTTCACTCTTTATTAGTAACCAACAGTTTAAGTTAACGCTAAATTAACGCTAGGTTAACGTTAGCCGCGGGATAATGTTTTCTACATCAACATACCAGATCCATTGGGTCCGATGATTGCAGTGAACTTATGAAAGGGTCCAATAATCTGTCTTCCTTTGTACGACTTGAAGTTTTCGATCTCTATCAGCTTTAAATAGCCCATCTTCGCTGCGTCTGTTCCCCAAAATCTGCAGAGAATACGAGCTAATAAACTGTTAGCTAGCTAATGCTAACAACCGAGCAAGCTACCACGAAGACCAAGCATGCACGCAAATGAATGAACCTATCTGTTCAAGCTATTGCTGTCCTGTTAGTTAGTCACATTATGAGGGGGACCTTTAGCTTAGCGACCGAAACAGCCTCATAATCGCAATCAAACAGCTACGATACGGTTGTGACAACAATGCGCCATTTTACAATCCAACAGGAAAACCCTCGAGCGCGCGAGAGACCAAGCCTCGCGGTTTCTCGCGAGACTAGATGGATCTGGAGCTCAGCTGCCCGTGGCCACATATACAGCTGGTCGATCAATAGGTTATTGATAGATATGCTTGACAACAGGTTATCGATAACATCAGCCTTTATATGAAAAACAGACACAGCGCGTTTTAATTCTCCTGGTAGTTACTTTAACTTGGTATCAACAGTCAGTTTACTTTTTCCTTAACAGTGACGTTTTGTGAAAAAAATTAACACAACACGTTATAAATTATAAATTATATTATGTTATAAATCATATTAATTTCAGGATGTTTTGTGTACAGGGCGATTCTAACATAGCGATGTGTTACTATGGTTACCGGGAGCAAACAAACACACGACGCAGACTGAAGCATCTGGCTGAAATAATTCGCTCACATTTACAGCTAAGGACGAGGTGAGTGCTGGTTTCGATCCATAATCACTGAGTAACAACCGAATTACAGAATCTGCTTCCGGTGAAGGATCTCCAGGCTTTGGGGAGATGTCAGGTTATAGCAGGATGACACCAAGAAGTCACTGTTCATTTATTTAGGATCTAGAATTAGAAATAATTAGAAATAATTCTACTGTAGAAAGTAACTGAGCTACGCACATTTACTCAAAGTACTACACTATAGGTACTAGTTACTCTATAGTGCTATATTTAATACGCAGGGCACAAACTCGTCTTATAGAAAGTCATTTTAGTTTGTCAAACTTTTACTTCATTGGTAACAGAAAAAAATATGTGAGAGAATATTTTAACCTGTCCTTGGTAAAGTTTCAAGCTGCCTGTTGTCTAAAAGCTATTTTTCATCATTCTTGTTAGATCCGTTTTTAAATAAATTGATTTGAAAGCAAAAAACTTGAAAGTGAAAGTGAAACATATTCATGAGACAGAGTTTTGCAGATTAAAGTGCCCAACAGAATGCATGTTGTGCCATTTCATTTTAACTATAGAAAATAAAGGGATACTTTCACATAAATATTCACACATCAGTAATAATAATATTATAATATTATATTAATGCAGGTACAATAAAATGCTTCATCCAGCATCAAGAGCGTTGTTTTGCACCTTACTGATAACTTGAAGCAGATTTTGCTGACAGTACTTTGTCATTTTACCTGAATGCAGGACTGAAGGAGCTGACTATTCCTTCCTGTTGGTTATAAACAGTGATTGTGATGTTGTCTCTCTTACCCTCTAGGTTTAGTAGAAACTTTGAAAATGTACAAAGTAGATTTGCCTGTAGACCAGTCCACAGAAAAGGCTGCGGAGAGGCGAAGGCTTGCAGAGGAGGCACGCAAGGCCCGAATCTTCAACACTCGACTCCGTGTGATGGGCCTTGACCTCGATGCTCTGAATCAACAAGTCGAGGAGAAAAAACATCAGAAAAACATGGAAATGCAACGGAACAAAGCTTTTGGTACATTATAGGCAGGATAAGAGCTAGAGAATTGTCAGAATAAAATCTGAATCACAGACATTATTCACCCGGGGGAACCTCTGTATTACACCATTAATGAGCTTTGATTCACTCTTAGTATATATTTTCAACATATTTCAGATAAGCTGAGAAACTATCATGATAGCATACTGCTGCAGCAAGACACTGACGAAAGAGAGAGGCGAGCAGCTTTGCACCCCGACCTGACCCAGTACTGGGCCACTCATCAGCGTGTGGAAGACTCTCGTGATGCTGATCTCAAGTGTGGCCTGAAGGGGGCAGTAAGCATCACCGTTCCAAAGGGTGAGCTGGGGCCTGCCAGCATGCAAATCTTTCAGGTAAGGCATGCATCAAAAGCAGTGGAACAGAATCCAGAGAATGGTTAAATAAATAATGCCCTGCACTACTCGGTCCCTGTTTCCTGTGCAGGGAGAGGGTATCGGAGAGGAGCAGATGAGGAGAGAACAAATGAAGAAGACAGAAAGAGATCTGCGAGAACAGAGGGAAGAAAATGAGAGAAGGCACATGGAAAACAAGCACAGAGGTATAAAGAGACAAGCATTAAGCACACATACAGGAACTCACGTGCACACTGTAAGCCCTGATGAGTGTGTATGCTATAGCCCCTGTAAATCACACACATGCTTCATGCTTTCCTGCACAAACAATGACACACTCCTACGCACAGCTTTTATTGCCAGGCGGCACTGACGGATGCTCGTTCCAGAGAGCTGTTATGTCTGTCCTGGTGTGTCACTGAAGAGCTTGCTACACTGGGTAATGGCTAATGCAGGTGTGAAAAACACACAGTGGGTGATTTGTATTTCATGTGTGTGTCTCAGAGACG
This sequence comes from Mastacembelus armatus, assembly GCF_900324485.2. Classification (NCBI taxonomy): domain Eukaryota; kingdom Metazoa; phylum Chordata; class Actinopteri; order Synbranchiformes; family Mastacembelidae; genus Mastacembelus; species Mastacembelus armatus. Next base: position 416,552 of record NC_046639.1, on the reverse strand, counting down.
CTCCTGAGCAGAGAGCTGATGCATCAGGGCCTAAGGGGGATGGAGCAAGCCGCACTAGAGGAGGAGTGTAAGAAAGCCGCCCGCATCGCACTCGACAGCTACAATCGAGCTCTGGTACATACATGCATGTGCGCACACAGATGGACACACAGACGCTCAAACACCACCTGCTGATACGAATGCTCAAAGCAAACTCCAGTGGGGTTTGGAGCTGTGACATGCTGTTCTCAGGTGGGGTTTTGAAATTAAAATGACTAATTGAAAATGTTAAGTGATGCGTGCACACACTTGCTGCAGAAAGGCAGCCACTATATTAGTTGGTACCAAGCAACATGGATGGTTAAACTGCTTTGATGTATGCATGGGCCCTGTCTGGGTTTAAAAGCTCTCATTTGCCTGAATGCACTTGACTGAATTCTCCTTTGGGATGCATCATTATAAATCCATCAGGTCCTGGTATTTTTCATGGCAATTATGTGGTTTCTTTAATAACCACTCACATGCTTGACACACAAGCAAATACAACTGACTGAGTGGATTTCTCAGGAGAGTCTCACCATACAGCTGAATTTTGACCATGAAAGACGCCACACATTAATGGATGTGTTTCGTAAAACTCCTGTTATTCTAATTATCAAGGAAATGATCGATCAACTATCCTTTATCAATGATTAGGCCTCACCACAAACTCTTCTCCACAGGCTGCAGAGCGGGCTGAGAAACTGGAGGAGCAGCACAGGAGAGAAGAAAGGGAAAATCTTGCAGAGACGTGGCACACACTGACGTCTGACATGATGACAGAGTGTCCAGAGACAGCAGACAGAGCAGTGGGAGGAGGAAGGCCACGCCAAGTGCCGACAGACAGGTGGAAGGGGATGAGCCATGAGCAGCTGAGCGCCATCCACGCGGAGCAAGAAGCACAGCGCCTTGAGAAACAGGTACTGGAGTCACCTATAACCAGTCCCATTCACAATCAGGTCATGTGTTCTGCTCACAAACCTCTATTCAGTTGTACCTTTCTGTAAAATCCCATCAAAACTGTGGTTTCAAACATTTTAAACTTGTCCACATGAAACGTCTTAGTTCTCCACAAGTCACCACAACAGTTAAAATGAACCTTGGATAAAATTGTCCACAGCTGCTGCTCCGCTCATTTATTCCAATTTTTTATGCCGTTGTCTGTTCACAGCAGCTTTTCTTCACAAGGTACAGTTCAACTGAAGGGGGCTTATTTCTTTTCAGATTATTTTATTCAAATACCTTTTAGAGGCTTAACGTGGTCAGGTTGTCCAGTGCTTCAAAAAAGTGTGAAGAAGAAAGCTTAAAAACCTGCAGCCCTGGATGTTGAAACCACTCCTTCAGAAGAACAGCTGTTTTTAGGCCCAGTATGCCACTTAACTCAGATTTAGCATTTAGACCTTAAGTTCTTGCCATGTTCAGAAACAGCGTGACGCTGAGAAAACTCGAGACGCGGCTTGGGACCTCCAGCTCCTGAAACTGTGTAAAGAAGCCGAGGACGAGGAGAAAAGAGCAGCAGAGCTGAGGAGGGAGAGGAGGATTCAGGTGGACCAGCACAACATGCAGCTGGCCAGAGAGCAGCAGGCACAGTAAGAACTGCACACGCATACACACTGTACACTCAGCAAATGTATTTTGGGGGGTAGGTGATAATGTAGAGCTCAGATTTAATGAGCATTTTTAGAAACACTTACTCACTGTGCGTTTTTGTGTCTCTGCCCCAGCCTAGAGTACCTGAACAAGAAACTGTACACCAACAAGCCCACCAAGGACTACTTCTATCAGTTCAACACTGGCTCCCGCTGACCACCGCACCCTGTCCTCCTGTGACAATGAGCTAATGAAACCTACTGAGTGTAAGAAACATGCTCAATGTGCGATGAATTCTCATTGATCAGTCCTTGCGTCTTAATTTTGTGTGCATTGTTTTTACCGGCTGTTACTGAAGACAAAAAAGGGACCTCCTTTTTTGGTACAGATTGTTCCATGTACTTTATTTTTTCAGTCTTATATCCAGTTACAGTGGTAGATTCATAATGCAGTTACAGTTATATTGGCCCCATATGTGGTACAAGTCCACCCAGCTCAGATACCATTAGTCCCATTGTACCAATAGGACACCCCACACTCCACAAGAGGCACATCTACACCTCAGCAGTGACACACAGCACCCACCCCTCCTTCCTTACCCCTCTCGTCCCACTCAGGCGTTGATGTTTAATATCTGTCTGTTTGTTCCAAAGAAGCTTCACTAAACAAAACAATTCACTTTTTAATAGGTCTTTATCTCTTAACTATAAAATAAGTGGGTGGCAGGTATGGGCAACAGTGGAAAAGCAAAGGCCAAGTGTCCCCAGCTTTCCCCTTGACACATGAACAGCAAGAGTGAGTGGCAGTTGAGTGAGTATCTGTGTGTGTACACTCATTCCTCATTCAAAGCTAACATTTGCCCCGAACACTGACAAACACAGATGTTTAGCAGCAGATAGTCAAGTTAGAATATTGGCATATTTTGCGTCATTCATTGCTCCTGTATGAAAATAGATTTTTTAAAAAGCTTTATTTGTCCTGAGTGTATCTGTATAACCAACAACAGGGAGCTTATACGCACCTCCTTCAGTGCCACTACACTTTTTGACATCCCATATTCTTTACCTCAGGGCCTGTCAGGTGATATTTGGCCGGTGTCAAGCTTTTTATTTGAATAGGGAGAACTGAGGCAGCAACTTTGCATATAGATACTCCCTGTGGTATGCACAAACTGACTCGCTGCATCCCTGCCTCTCATAACTGCATCAGAAGACTCCACAGATATTCACTGCACTGCAATGGATGGTTATGGGCAAGAACACAATCTTTAAGTTTCAGTGTAACGTAACTACGACTATCACTAAATGACGCTAATGTACTCTTTTCTGATTTAGAAATTTTGATATGTTTGCAAACATCTACAGAACAATGTGGGTTTATTTTTTTGTCATTTTTTTTCTTTCCTCAACTATGAGCTATTTTTGCTAAAACAGCCAAATGTCACTGCAGTCATTCGTCAAAAATGGAGAGTTTTAGTTCATAGCAATAATACAAAGGAAACTTACAACTGGCAACATTTTTAAATCAAGTAGCTTTAAACCTGCACATTTTTCACATTTTATATCAAACATGGGTGGATTCATCAAAACAATCTTTGAGGTTTGTATTTACATTCAGTGGGGGGAAAAAACTCACCTTCCAAGTATTTTAATTATTTCTCCAGTACCTTGTAGATTTTCTTTAAATGAGTGGCATGCAAAAGCAATGTCTGCCCAGCCTTAAAAGAATACATTCTCTGTGGATGATCTAAACACCGACTGTTTGCTATTATACATGAACTGGCAACCATTACACCTGTCTGCAATATTAGCTTGCATTGATAAGGGTCTGAAAATAAAATCTGAGAGAGTGTTTGCCCACAAGACTCACTCTCTAATCTGCAAATATAAAATAAATACTGCTCCTCAAACAACCTGTGTAGGATGAGATGGACAGGTATGAAAAGATTGTTAATTAGAGACAACAATGTTTTTAATACATTGTAGAAAGAGATAAAGACACATACAGAAAGCTACACATAGGTCTCGACACAAAAATTACAATATCTTTTCCATAATGACATTACACTTCTGATGGGGAGGCGAGATAGTAATGACATCAGTCTGGTGCACTATGCAGACCCAGCAGGCACAGAAACTTAGAAGGAGCATGTACATATCTATAATACTGTATTATGGCTAAATAGAGAGATGTAAATGCAGCTATATACACCAGATGCTACTTAGCATTTTCACAGCAAGTTCCCCTTAATGCATCCAATGTTATTTATTGTAAGAAACTTGGCTTCACTCTGTTTCACTGAAAACATGTTGATCTATGAAACATGTCAATAAAGAGAAGTCATGGGTTTTTATATAAATAGTGTAGAAAGTAATTAGAGACAATGACAAGGATTAAAAAAAAATTTAAAAATAAAAAAGACTGATTTTTGTTTTCAGCTGTTACTGGCAAATACAATCTATCACATCAAATGGAATTAGGCATATAAAATCAGGTACGAAATAAAATAAGACAATGATAAAGTTTCAAGACTTGTTACAATGGCATGTGCTGCCTGTTTCCCCACACTGGGCTCCTGGCATCCTCCTCTGTCAATGTACTACTCTGCATGGCCACAGGGTCATACCTACAGTCTGCCTTTAGCTTCCTATAGAGCTGATTGATGTGAGAAAGAAAGGGCGACAAGTGAATGTTAGTTGTTTATATTGTTATAAACTACATAGATAGAGGAGGGCGAGAGGTCAAAGGACATCTTCGTGTCAGTCGTATATCAATTTGTCCACTGGTCTGGACACTCCTTTGGTCAAAATAGTCCGGTCAATCAGATTAATGCCAGGGGCATCTGAATAGTCAATATATTGATTGTGTATTAGTCGTCAATCTACAGATCAGCACGTCAGTAGGGAAGAGGAGCATATGGGCACATATGTGGTGTCATGTTTTGGTCTGATGGTCCCCAGTGGATGTGTGGGGGTTAATCGAGGATGGTGACTGAGTTGGGCATGCCGTTATTGGCGGGGGGAGCGTTGTTGGGGTTGAGCGGGGAGTTGTCTGGCAGGCCGTGGAGAGTCTCTGGACCCTCGCTGGGCCGACTGAACTGGCTAACCAAAGACTCATCCATGTTGAGCTCCGTAGTTACGGCACTGCTGCCGTTATAGTCCAGGTTGTCCTCACTGCACAGCTTGCTCTCCTCACCCAGAGACGGCAGGCTGGCTGTGCGCTTCTCCTCGAGGTCACTGAAGCATGTGAGGGCACAGGACAGGTCACATACAAGAAGTCTTCTCATAAGGTGTGTAAAGCTAAATGTAGTCTGATTACATCTTTATCCAACAAGCCTCACTTATTTACTTTAGAGTCACAGTCTCAATAGGTGAATAAAAAAAAAATAACCAGCAATCACAAATAAAAAACATTAACTGCAGTCCTCAATAACCTATTACACTCTAACAAAAGTTACAGAGAAAACAGGGGAAAATATATTGATGTGGGAGAGCAAGTCACATCGCAGCATACCTTTCTAGAGATCTGCATAGCAGGGGCAGGCATTGGGGTAAAGAGGGACAGTGACAGGAACACAAAGGGTTAGGAAAACCAAACAGTGCTGAGGGAACCAGGGCTGTATGAGGAGTCAGAGTTAAAATGATCTATAGAAATATGATGTACACACAGTGATTTGCAGTCAGATCACAAACCTGTACTCTCCAAAAGTCTCATCCTTCATAGGTCGTGCTTCTGAATCCATCGGACCCTCTTCTTTGTCTTTCACTGGAGAGAGAGATTACTGGATTTCATTATCAGTTAGAGCTCAGCCACGTTTCTCTCTAACCGTCTGTCTCAGACATTGGTGATGATGTTGTAGCAGACAGCCAGAGAACAGCTATACGAGTTGATGTATGTGCAACAAAAACATCTTCACCGTCTAACATCTATAGTTTTCACTTCATTTCTCATCCGAGTTTATGTGTAATAACTACCACTATGAATGTTATTATTAAAATTCAAATCAATTAAAATTCATTATTGTTCAATGGTTTAATGCCAGTGGCTGAACCTATAATTAGTCCTCTGCTTTTAACACAGACAGAGGCAGCCCCTTGTTTTTCTCCTGTGACAGCTGGTGTTTTCCTCTGGCCTGCAGGTTGCAGTTACTGTGGTTTGTGATTATTATTTCACTGATCTTTTCAGGGCAGAGACTCTTCCTTACTATCAAAGTGAGGAAGTGCAGCTTAGAGGTCTGTTTCACTGCATGTTTGATGTGGAGGCTGCTGGGGAGAAGGTTGGCCAAGTGGATCCGGCCAATTATTTGCAGTCGCAACTACTGTAAGGATTACAGAGCGATGTTAGGGGAGCATTTCAAACATGGTGCAATCTTATTTCACTGTCTCTTTTCCAGTCAGAATAATCCTGTTTACTGTGGTGCATTCCTGTAACTGCTGGGCTTCTTTTTCCACTCCAGTGTCATTTGCACAAGCAGACAGCTGTATGGCTCCAGACTGGCCAGTGTTACACATAAAGCTGCTGTAAAGTTCGTCACAACCATGTTTCTCTCACATACACAAGAGACAAATACAATAAAAGATTCAACGTCTCTAATGCCAATCACAGTGGGCTGCACTTGCCTGAATACTTCCCCCCTTTACTCCTCTTGATGAAGCAGAGGATGAGCAGTATCAACAGCAGCAGCACGATGGCACTCACAACGCCGATGAACCAACCCTGTGTGGCAAAGCTTGGCTGCACCTCCGTCACTCCTTCAGAAGAAAAAGGACAGAAAGCAGAGTGTACATTTGTGTAATGGTAATAAACAGGATGAAAGTACAAGAGGAGGGAAAATGATAAAAGACAAAAGAGGCAGCAGAATCTAGAACAAAAGCATTATGGATTCTGACAGGGTGGCATTTCACCAGGGGACCAAAGAATACAGCAAAACACCCCAAACAAACACGAGTAATGGTTTGTTTCATATGAATAACCAGGTTCTCTTTTCACAAAAGTCTTTGAAAGGAGCTTACATGCAGCAACTGCAAGACCCTCTCTGTAGGATCAGGCTTTATATTTAGATGTGGGAAGCCCAGAGGAGGAAGCAGGGGAGATGAAAGTGAGGAGGATGAATGAAGGCAGAACGATCTTGGTACCTGTTCCTTCTGTCTCAATGTCAGTCTCCCAGAAGGTGGTGTTGCTGTAGGTGAAGCGTAGACGATAATGAGAGCCAGGAGCCAAACCCTGGAGCTGGTAGAAAGACTGGGAGGAGTTCACCTTCTCGGTCTTCTTCCATTTACTGCCATCTGCAGAAACACAACACAATTCTCAGTTTAGTTTTTTTCTGTTGCTCAAGATTGTGAAACTATTCCCATGAGGAAGTGCAATGAGGTTCTCTTTATCCACATGTCAGTGTAGACATTATTACCATTCTTGTTGAGGTAGTGGATCTGGAAGCTCACGTTCCTGTGTCTCTTCTTGGCCACCCAGCTGAGGTTAACCGAATTTTCCCCGACAGACAGGCTGATGTTGGAAGGAGGCACTGAAATCCATCCAGATGGAAGAATCAGATTCATGATCTAATGGACTGTGGTCCTGTACGTGTCATTTGTGATGTGTGGTAACGTGGTAAATCGGCTTTTACCTCCATCCAGCACGGTGGCACCATCCTGCATAATAGGCTCTCCGTCCCCAGCGGCAGTGCGGCCCCTCAGGTAGAAGCGATAGTGACTATGGCGGTCCAGGCTCCTCAGGGTGAGGTGGGTGACTGCAGAATCATCTATTGTCACCACCTGCATGGGGCTGTCGTCACTCTCCACAACTGACCACAACACAGCCAAAAAACACTCAATCACTATTTGATCTTAAACGCATCGTTATGGGTGACATGTGGCTGATGGATCAGCATCATTAAGACGCTGCAGTTTGACATTTTTCTGATGTTATTGATTTAGCTGGACATGAACTATATGGGGCATGGTGCTGTGGTGGTTAGCACTGTTGCCTCACAGCCAGGGGATACCCCACCTCCTGCCATGTCAGCTGGGATCGACTCCCCCCCAATCCCAGCGGTGGGTAATGGATGGACGGACTACTGGTTTATACTGATGTCTCTGATGCTGCATAAAATCAAACAACACTTCACTATTTGTGCACTGGAAGTATAAGGACTCCATGTAAATGATGCTCACTCTGTTGGTACTGCAGTAGATATCCGATGAGGACTCCATTGGGCTGGTCAGGGGGCGTCCAGTGGAGGGTCATTTCGGTCTCTGATGGGCTGTCCAGCATCAGGGACATGGGAGGACCAGGAACTAGCAGTAACACAGACAGGCACTGATCACAAAGCACTTGGTTTACAGGGCATTGTTACACTATTCTGACACTGTTTCCCCAAAGGTTAGTCTGTTCGATAATATCTAGATGCACATCAGGGTCACCCTCCTTCTCTTCAGAGGCATTGTCTGGGTATCAGTGTCATTTCTGTTGTAATCCATTATCCCTCTGCCCCTCACACCATGTTCCCATATTTGAGTCTCCCTGTCTGTAATTAAACCTCTTTATCTGTCCCCTCCCATTATTTCATCAGCCACTCCTCCTTCGCGCTCGTTCTCACCTCCTTCATCGGTCTTGAAGGACAGCATCTCAGAGGCAGGCCCCTCTCCTTTGCTGTTGAATACAGTCATGACCAGGGTATAGTGGGAGTATGGTGTGAGAGAGCTGATCACCTTCTTCTCCTCATTGGCCCCAGTCTCCAACACAACGGGGCTTTCCGGCTCCGTGGCCCTTCGGCCTTGGTGGTGAGCCCTGGAGCCGAGCCTGACCAAGTAGATCTGGACGCCCAGATAATGATGAAACAAGAAAGTGCAGGTTAGTTTCTGACTTATACTTGACATTTCTAACATTTTGTAGACTGCAATACTTAATTCCATTCACATCATGATTATGGCCACAGTAAAGCAGTAGAAGGCTGTTTGAAAACCATAACAAATGGCAAAGATCTTGAATGGAACATGGATCATAGACACATAGGTAAGAGGTGCAGCTAGAGCGTGATACATTTTGAAGGTGAGATCATTGAGAAAATAAAAAGGGTCTGATTTTCACAACTTTAAACTAAAGAGAACTCTGAAGTCTCTGCCAGCTAAGACCTGGCTACCTGCACTCTAAACCTAAAATATGCATTAATTAACTAATTAATTAATAATTTCAGGCCCTGAATATGTAGGACCAAACAGCAAAGGAGATACAGGATCTGTACCTTGTATCCTAGCAGGTGTCCTCTGACCGACTCTCGATCCACTGCAGCCCAGGTCACTTTGATGGTACTGCTGTTGATTAGTTCAACACCCACGTCCACTGGAGGCTCCAATGGGCCTGAGGGACAATGGCAGACAGGAAGGGAATAGGTGAAGTAGAAATATTCCCAGTAAAAGAAAAGTGGAAAACTGTTCAGTTTAAAAAATATGATAATATATATATTACTGTCTTCTCCTGAGTAGCCAATGACTGGGTCTGGTTCAGGTCCCTCCCCTTTCTCATTCACAGCCTGAACTTTGATCTCAAAAGCAGAGAAGTTGCCAACATCGCTGACAGTGAACGGTGGTGCTGTTGTGTAGTCAATGTGCCAGTTGGGCCCACTGCCCACCACTTTCCTCCACATCACCTTGTATTTGAAGTCCGGTCCACTGAAGTCATGTTTTTCCATTTCCTATAATGACAAGAACAGCAACAAAGTTTGATTGTGGGTGTTTGATTTTGCTCCAAATATTTGTTCCCCCAGGTAACAGCTGTACCTGCCACGCGATGACCAGAGTGTTTGGGTTTGTGGACTCACTCCTAACATCTTCTGGGTTACGGTCTGGAGCTGTAATCGGAAAAAAAACGTTTTAGGGTCGTAATGTTTTGGTGTTTACTACGACAATAAAAACTGCTTAGAAAAACATTGGCTCTTACCTTCAGCGAGCGTGTTGTGGATTTCAGATGGCTTGCTGGAGTCACTCTTGCCCACTTCGTTGATGGCAATGACCCGGAAACGGTAGGACATGTAGGGCCACAGCGAGAGCCTGGCATGTACCTTGTTCTCGCTTACTCTTGTTAGTTCTTCCCAACCAATCTCCTTCAAATCTTGGTCCTCAAACTCAACGACATACTCTGGAGAGACAGAGTCGAGGAGTGATGGGAAAATACAGAAAGCAAAGAAAAAGGAAGCATCAGAAACGTAAACATTCCTTTGAGATAAAGTCACAGTGAGACGCAGTCGTTCATTATGTCAGGAGACGGATTAAGGTCCGACACAATGGAAAGTTTCATATTTGCATTTGTGTGTCTGTGTCAGTGCATATCACTTGGTAGAAACAACCACAAACATCTGACAACAGTTTGTATGACGTGTTTTTCAATGCGGGTGTGTGTGAGTTTGTACTAAACCTAGAACAGGGCTGTTGTGGTCATCTCCAGGAGTCCAGCTCAGAGTGACTTCACGATGCTTCGGATCAGTGATCTGGAGGAGGCCAGGAGGGTCTGGACGATCTGAGCAGCAATCACAGCATTAACACAACTGCCTGCACAAATCTAAACAAGCAGGTCTCTCTACTTTAGAAACGAGCATTAGGAAAAACTCTATAGAGTCTCAGGTGCTGGTGTTTGATGATGCAGTACACATGATCAGTGATCTTACCATATAAAGTCAGGGTGCCTGTGGCTTCAGCCATGTCCAGCCTAGTGATGACCTCACAAGTGTATATGCCCTCATCGTAAGGCTCCACGTTAGTGATTATCAGGTCTGGTCCTTCAAATGTGTATCTGAGGAAATAGAGTCATCACTATCATCCTCCTCCCTATAATTATGATGACTACTTTCCTTCAATTAACATCATCTTTCCCCTCTGCTTCATCATCTGATCTTCCTCCTTCTTAGTTGTGTCAGGTTAGAAACGTATTTATGTTTGTTCTGTCTGGGAAAGATAAAACCGATATGTGGTATGTTTCTGATTATCTGATCATCAAACAAGAATCAAACAATGAAAATTACTTTTCATCAATGTGGGACTCAAACAGCTTCAGGCCGTCCTTTCTCCACTGAATGAGCGGAGAGCCTAGTTTGGGGTCGACTATGGCCAGACAGGTGAAGATTGCTGTGGTTCCAGGCTGCACTTTCAGAGCCTGTGGAGGTGACACAATCACTGTCCTGTCTGGAGAAGAAAGCAGGGAGACATTCGCTGTGTGAGGTGAAAGTACCATCAGATGCCAGGGGACACATCTGTGTGTCAGTATCTCACTCACTTAGCACTTCCAGCTCTGCACTGACTGACAGGTTGGTGTTCTGGACAGCGCAGGTGTAGAATCCCTCATCACTGTGGGTGACATTATAGATCTCCAGCCCCCCATTGGTGAGTGGGTTAACTCGAGGATCTGCCAGAAGGGAGGATGTGGTGCCGCTCTCCCTGGAAATGAACACATGAACACATGAACACATGAACACACACACACACACACATCAGGAAGTGGGCAAGCAGGCTAAGAAATAAACCTCTTCAGCTACTAAAAATCACCAGTTTCATTACCAGTTGAAAAAAAGCCTGGTTGGACTCCTGCCACACTGACAAAACACAGTCACAGCCCAGATGTAGCAGCATTTGGCTGTTAATTTATGCATATGAAGAGCTACCTACGCAGTAATTTCACCTCTGTGAAATTTGTTAAATTTGAACATTTTCCAAAAAACAAACTACACAACACAACACAAAGCAAATACTTTTCAGCCTCACCATATGACTTTGGGTTTAGGAGAACCAAATGTCTCACACTCCAGTAAAGCCTTCTGGCCCTCTGTGAATGTGTATGTATTCCCATCCTCAGTGAGGATCTGTGGGGGCAGCTCTGAAACAACACAAAAAGAGAAATGAGACACACTCACAGACACATATTTACATCACTGTGTGTGACAAACACTCACCGATGACATAGACGTTGGTGTTGGTGAGGATGGTTCCGTGCTTGTTGGAGGCTCGACACTGGTAGATGGCAGTGTCTCCGAAGGTCACGTCATTTAATATTAGAGACCCGCTCGCTGTCAGAGTGCGTCTACTGTCCTCATCTGTTTCTGTTGGAAAGTACACACTGTCAGTACACACACACACACACAAGGTTGTGTGTGTGTGCATGTGGGTCTGTACACTGACCTGAGATGGGGATCCCATTGATGGTCCAGCTGATCATAGGAGGAGGAATACCGTCTGCCTGGCAGTCTAGTTTGACAGTCTCCCCTGGGGCATATAACTGACTGACTGGCTCCTTGGTCCAGTAGGGAGCAGCTACAAGGGACAGCAACCGAAACATTACATGCTTTAGACACACAGCAACCAACAACCCCAACAAGCAGTCAAAACCTAAAACAACCTCTCAATCTGTTTATATTTAAAAGGCAATGTCTTTATATTCGTGTCAGAAAATTTGAACAGAAATCCAGCATGGAGATTGAAAGTTTTGGCCGTCTACCAGCCAGGGACTCGACATACCTTCCACAATCACAGTGTAGGTGTGGGTGACTTTCCCTTGGGAGTTGTTAGCTCTACACTGGTACTCGCCCCCATCAGTCTCAGAGATATTACTGAAGAGCAGGCGACGGTCGAACATGTCTTTAACAGTTCGGGACTCGGACAGCTCACCGTCCTTCCTCAGCCATGACACATCAGGAGTTGGACTGAAGGTGAGGAGAGAAGGGAGGAAGAGGTTTATCAAGAATGGGAAGAAACAGCAGGGGGGGTGCAACAGTAAATCCCCAGGGTTGGTGATGGTGGTTGAAAGTCAGTAGAAGTGGACAACACATGAAGAAGGCAGGCAGGGGGAGAAAGAGACATGAGGGGAGAAAGGAAGGAAAAGGTCAAGGCAGCTGGAGCTGGGAGGAGACAGCAAACGACACATGATGGAAAGGAGAGAGTGTAAGAAGATGGATGTGAGGTTGATAAGCGTATATAACAGCTTGTTTTCTGATTGATGGGTGTAGAGACACACACATATGCACACACACAGACACTCACAGGCCTTGGACAATGCACTCAAGCTCCAAGGTCTGGCCCTTCAGGGCATGGTAAGTGCTGTGGCTTCCAGTGGGTCTCATCATCTGGGGCCTCTTGTTCCGAACAACTGAGTTGGCTGGAAAAAGCAAAGTGGAAACATAAAGATGGAGAGAAAGATTCATACATATGTATGAGTAATTTTGAGATTGCTGCGCTGCTGACACAGCAGCCACTTAAAGCCTCTGATACACACACACAAAGACTCAGGGTGTGAAGTCATGTGGAGAAGGCGTCACAGTAGCTTTCTAACAGCACACCATCATACACGTGTCTACACACATGCACAGGTCTCATGTTAACATGTGCTCATCTTTCTGACCTCTAGTTGGGGCACAGCTGTTGGCGGCCACATCTCAGTGTGAGCTGCATCTCATTACCACTGGGCTGAGGAGGTGACGGGCCTCCAACCTGCTTTGGTCAGCAGAACCTGCCACCACATGAAGCTGAGCTGACTTTAACTATGGGCCTTTGTTGTTCTCAACAAACCGTCAAACTATTCAGTGCCTGTGCCACTTTGATACTCACAGCTATACCAAACTTGAGTGTAATGCTTGTGGCTGTTCACAGTGACAGCATGGCCCCCAGGGATGGGCTGTCTGACACTCCTTCTCAGAGTGAAATATTGTTGATGGACTGAATGTGAATTTTTGTAGAGATCCCTGATTCAAAGGTTTCATTTGTCCAGTGCTCTGGTTTTTGACCAAACAGTATGTTTTACAAAGGTTAGTACCCTTAATAGGCTAAAGACAAAACGATGGAAAGGGTCACAACTTATTAACACCAGCATGTAAGCACTGTCATCAGAGCATGCTAGTATGCTACAGTAGTCTGTAGGCTTTTTTAGCTTTTCACTGAAACGACCTCTCTGCCAAATGTTTCCCTTAAAACACGGCTCACAACATGCTCTGTCAGATGTTATAGGTACATCAGGGATGTGTTTTGGACTTAGTGTTATCCACATGCTGACATTACAAACAAACCTGCGACTTTCTTGTGCATCGTTTTACATCTGCTGCAATGTCATGTTTGGAAAAACTTCACACACCTGTGTTGTTTTCCTCTCAATGACTGTTAAGGGCCAGTGTAAATTTGGTGTAAAGGTATTTTGCTTAAAGATGCTTTTCAGGAGCCCAGTTCAGATGAGTATTAAATCAGTGAATATTAGTTGGGCAGAACTCACAAGGGGTAACAGTCAGAGTGATGGGCTCCTTTGCCAGAATGGTGCGTGTTGCCAGGTACTGGACGTTGCAGGTGTAGTCATCCTTGCTGTCCTCGGCCGTCAAATGGGCGAAGTATAGGTTGCCATCTTTTCCCGACACCACGCGCTGACTGAGCTCAATATGGTGTAGCCCTGATGAGGAGGGTGAGATGAAATGAAGACATAATTACAAGAAATATGAAATAAATAAATCATGAATCTAATTAATTATTGAGGAGACTGGAGAGAAGTGATGGGAAAAGAGATGGAAGGTAAAGTACTCACCCCTGTCCATCCAGTGAATGATAGGCTTCATAGAGCTCTGTGGAGGGTTACACTTCAGGACAATACTGTTTCCCTGTTCAGACTTCATATGAACCTTTCTTTCTTTCTGCTGGGTTGGGGGAACTAAAGGGAGGCCAGCAAGGAAAAAAGACACACCTGTTGGTCTGTGTGGATACACATAGGTGATGCAATCCATGACACACTTCAGTGCAAACACACAAAGGTATAAACTGTTCACTATAAGTTTGAGGAGTGTCTCCAGAGTTGGCTCCTGGTTGTCTTTGCTCCTGCAGACGTAGAGCGACGTGATTTATGAGTCATATGTGTTTGCTCCATCACTCCCCTCCACCCTCCCCCGCCCGTTGTGGATAACGCCACAGGAGCAAACGGAGGAGCGCCTCACATGGCATCAAGTGAAGAGTGTTTCTGGGGAAACCGTTGTCAGGGAAACAGTGAAGGAAGGAGGTCGCCCAGGAGAGAGCCAGTCACACAGGTGGATGGATACACAGAGGTGCTCTTTACTTAAGCCCAGGGCGTGTGTGTGTGTGTGTGTGTGTGTGTGTGCATGACAATACGCTGATTACCATGGCACTGCATGTAATTATGATCTGGGTGGCAGCACTTGGAGCTCTCAGTGTGCGATTCCCCCTGCTAACAAATGAGCTCTCTATAAAGCAGGGCAAGAAAAAGGTTTATAGCCTGGCTCTGCTCACAGCTTGTGAATCGCTGTATTATTACAGGATAAACCCAACAACAATACAGCTCACTTCTACTCTGGACCTTGAAGGCATTCGCAATGTAAACGACAATCATGAAAGACATATAACTCCTTTTATGTAATTCTGTTTCTTTAAAAACATATCAGAGGACTTTGATTTTTTGATATTATAACGGGATTTACATCCATCCATCATCTAGACCCCCTTAGTCCTAGCCAGGGTCCCAGGGACCTGCTGGAGCCTATCCCAGCTCTCTCTCGGTGAAAGGCAGGGGTCCACCCTGGACAGGTCCCCAGTCCATCACAGGGCCACATAGAGACCAACAACCTCACACACTCACACTCACTCCTATGGGCAATTTAGAGTCACCAATCAACCTGACATACATGTTTTTGGACTGTGGGAGGAAACCAGAGTACCTGGAGAAAACCCACACAAGCACAGGGAGAACATGCAGACTCCACACAGAAAGGCCCCTGATGGGTTTCAAACCAGGAACCTTCTTGATGTGAGACAACAGTGCTAACCACTAACCCACCGTGCTGCCCCCATGACAGAATTTAAATATTTAAATTATCAACCCGACTGGTCAGAGGCTGCTTTAGGATTAATCAGCAATCAGTGTGTTATTACCATCAGTTTTGAGTATGGCCTCATTAGAAACGGCTGTTCCCAGCTCATTGGACGCGTAGCAGACATATTTGCCCTGGTACTGCTTCAAGGTGTCCATAGTATTACTGAGCGTGTAGAATACGAATGAGCCACTTTGCTGGGAAACCTTCAGTTCTGGGTCACTGCCTGGGTCAAACTCCTCTCCATCCTTTGTCCATCGGAAACTTAAGCATAGAAAAAAGGAATCAGTAGCATTAATGACAATAATATTATAACAACAACAACAATAATAACTTTCATGCCTTTGAAAGCAGTTTGTAGATGATGTCCTCACATGCCACTGAAGTTGAGGGCACGTATGAATTACTGAAAAATTTACACAAGATGCCCCAGTGAGACTCAAGCTTGTGCTGTGTAATTGCGATATTCATCTTTTCCTGGGCGGTCGGAGCAGTTTTCCACTTCAGAGCAGCTAAGACACTCTGAAAAGATTGCTGCAGGGCTTAATGACATTTATCCCTTGTTGAAATGAGAACTCTGACTGGGAGAAGCTGTGCTCTCATGTAATACTAATATGTAGATGTCAGCTGAACAAGGAGAGGGAAGGTCACTGCTCTCAGCTGTCTAAAACGATACCCAGAGGCTGGGCTCTTCCATGACTAACATAACATTTTCAGACTTACACAAACAATGTTTTTCAGTTTGTGTGGATGTGTGTGTGTGTTTGCTGACTAACATGGGTGGAGGGTTGCCAGTGGCTTCACAGCTCATGACGAGGTCTTCAACACTAAAGACGGTGACAGACTCCGGCTGTGTGGTGATCACTGGGGGCCTCTTGACTGCAAGGACCAAAAATAGTTAGGCATGAAGCAGGTGTGTGTGCAGGCTATTGCACCTATGGGGTTTACACAGGTAGACAGGCACATACACAGAATAATGCAGCAGTCTGCTGCGTTCACATGACCCACTTCCATGCTGCTGTAAAAATGATGCACACACACACACACACACACACACTCGTTCTCGTTCTCGTTGGTGTGTCCACTGATTAGTTAACAGGCTTAGCAAACAACACAGATTAACTAGAGAGATCCCTCATTCATAGTTTCATCAGCTGTTGATAAGTATATCCAGCCAGTATCACTTAAAAAGACTCCCCAGAGATAGAGATGAAATGTAGGCTGAGGAAAAGAGTGTAGAGTGAGAGGGCAGGCAGAGAAAACGGGCTGAGACGAGAGGAAATTGATAGAGAATAATGTCAGAGAGTTCATGTAAAAGAGATATACAGCACCGGGCGCCCTGAGAGACGCAGAGAGTGGGAGGGAACGAGTCTGTGGGGAAATGAAGGAAAAAAGTACAGACCACCAAAAGAGGTTTCTCCTTCTCTGTCACCACTGTCCATAACAGCCTCATAAAAACCAGTGTTGCGGGGATATGGCACGAATACTGTATTGGACCAGCACAGCTCGATCCTTCCACATGCTCTATGGCCCATGGCACATTCATATGTTCTGCTTTTCAATACTTCCATCCAGAAATGTTCATTATTTTCAGAAAATAGATGCAGCAACTATACAGACAGGCTGGAGAATCTTTGAAATAGCTGTTTGTATAGTCTATAATTTGACTTGAAGAGAAACTGACAGAGGCTGAGTCAGAGCTGAGTTTATGTTATGTAAGTAAACAGGTAAAGGAGGACACAGGAAATGGGGTAGATGTGGTAGATGAGGAGAAGGTGATGGAGATGAGAGCTGAGCAGACAGGGGAGACAGATGGAAGCACAGCAAAGAGAGAGCACACACAGAAAACAGAGCAAAGGGAGGCAGAGATAGAGAGGAAAAAACAAACATGGAGTAGATTCACACAGAAAATGATTGATAGAGAGAGTGAGGGAATTTAATGAAAGAATTCCCACTGATGGAGGGTATAAGCCCATTTCCTCAGCTGATCAAATTGGAGTTTGGGCTGCGGGCGCTGCTCCATTATTGGCAGAAGAGGAGGAGAGGAATTGGTGCTTAGTGCTTTAACTCCTCTTTATTTCCCCATGTCTTTGATCTGACAGCCCTGCTGCCTCCTCACAGACGGCAGCTTCTCACACTTCCTCTTTCCTGCTCCTGGGATCTCACCTACTGGGAACCAATGAGGCTAAACCCAAACGCAGACACAGAAAACAGGCACAGAAACAGCACACACGTCCTCACGTACAATTTCAGATACACACTAAAACACTGAACAGATGCATAACTATGGACACAAGCAGCCATAACACATTCATGGCAGATGCAAAGCAGTGAGAAATGAGTTTTACTGCTCAGTGGATGGAAAGTCACCTCTTTGGCGTAATGAAAGTGCTAACAGGAAGCGTTGCCAACACCTACGTTATAATAGATATCTGTCAATAAAGTTAAAAGCACTTACGATCACTTATGTGGTCTGTTGGCAATGAGAGAAGAAGCAGTGAGGGAAAAATATGTTAGTTACAGTAAACAATAAGGAGAAACAGAGTTAAATATACTGACAGAGATAAATGAGGTTTGACTAATAAGTGATCAACAACTATGAAACAGGAACAATAATGTCTCCTCAGGGTTCAGCTTTTAACCCCTGGTCTCCTTCACACAGATTCTGACGCAGATCATTTATTGATCCTGATCACCGCCTCATTGGCAGAGGCTCACTAATTGAAAGGCAGGGGACACCTTGACCTTTTGACATCTTTGACCTGCTCCGCCTTCCTCCTCCTCATCATCCTCCTTTTATCCTCCTCAGCCCTCTCACCTCTGTGTCAGTCCTTTGGGAATAAGTTTGGGAGATTTACTGCATTTCATTAGCATTTACGGTGTGTGTGTGTGTGTGTGTGTGTGTGTGTGTGTGTGTGTGAAGGCACATGTGTCCATGCATGAGCAATTTGTTTTTATATACACGTTTGAAATATGTGTGGGTGGTGCAGGACTGACTCATTGCAAGTGGCCTTAGATGAAGAGTGAACAAAAACAAAAGCAGCAGTGGAAACAATATTCTCTCTCTCTCTCTCTCTCTCTCTCTCTCTCTCTCTCTCTCTCTCTCTCTCTCTCTCTCGCCTCCTCTCTCTCTCTCTCTCTCTCTCTCTCTCTCTCTCATCTCTCTCTCTCGCCCAAAACAAATCTACCCCCCGCTCTCGTCGCTCCTCTCTCTCTCTCTCTCTCTCTCTCTCTCTCTGTGGGTAGGCAGCAAAGGAGATGAAGATCAATTTCCCTGCAGGGTCACAAGCTCAGCTGTATTTCTAAAGCCCACATACTGTACTGAGGAGGAGGAAGAAATGGGAATGAGCGAGGAAAAACCTTGCTGGATTTTTGTTGTGTAACTCTTTATAATTGTTGATGAAGCTATTACCCAATCAGATTCTGGTTTGCACCAAGGAAACCAGATCAATAGTGGGACTAATCAATGCAGCATGAGGGGATCAATTACAAAGTAATTAGACACAGCACTGGCACAGATGAGTGCTAACCAAAAGAACCGCAGACAGTCTAGTATTTGGAACATAATAGCACCAACCAAGCCTGAAAAATGAGGTTACTGAAAAACAAACATGTTCATTCTGCTCATTTGCACTAATTAATCATGACAAAAGATCATTATTAGCATGCTTTGATGAATCAAAAATATAATTAACACAACAAATAGATCTTTGAACCTCATGGCAGCGTTCGGCCGCGTACGAGTGGGTACTCACAGTTGGAGGGTATGTGTATGGCTGCTTGGCCGGGCTGGGCAGCAAAGGGGAGGAGGAGGAGGAGGAGAGGGAACAGGCGGGAGGAGCACTGCCCCCTACCGCCAACCTGCTGTCGTTGCGTGTGAGCCATTGCTCACTGTCCCATCAAAGTCCCACCTGCTCACACACACATCCAGGTGATGCACACAGAGGGCAAGTGAGAGTGTTTCTCTTGAAGGAGGCCTTGGCTTTGCCTTATACGTCTTTGGTCTTTCTTGACTCCTCTGTTGTTTTTTAATCCCGTCTCCCTCTTTATGTCTGGTCCTCGCCCTCCTGCTGGTCTCCTTCCTGAAAGATAAAAGAGAAGGGGGAGGTGGGAGGAGGACAAGAGGGGCAGAGAGGGGCCATGTGTCAGGATGGGAGAAAAATGACCCTGCACCATGTGGTCAGACCTGTAGACAGGACAGGATTTCATATAGCAATCAGCAGTTAACAATACACTTCCCAACGAAAAACACCAACAATGCCTATTGCTGAACATTTGGTTAATTACATGAGCAGTGGCCCATATGGAAGGGCCAGTCAGCAGGACAGATGGACTAAATACCATAACAAGAAGCTGAACAGAGTCTCCCAGCAGCCAGATGGGCTGTGGACAGACAAATGCAGATTGATGAAGTGTCATATCAGATAATACACAAGAAAGACAAACAAATAGCTGATGATGAGGTTAACTGGTCAGGCCTGCACTGCACAAACTTGGGTGGTAGTGCTGTGATAAGCGTGCGATAAAGATGCTATCGCTCGTGGTGAGTGAGGAGAGCCACCCCTGCTAGGAGTGTATCCGTCCTCCATCTGTACTCTTGGAGTTAGTCCTCGCCACAACATGCAGGCTGTCCTCCCCCGCGGCACCATGTTGCGCAGCCCACTGACTGTTTACACTACTCACTATCACACACAAAGAACCGTTATAACACGCCACTATTAGGACGTACATGTGAGACAAAAGAAAGCGGCAATAATAGAGAGAGGATGCCTCTTTGGCAGCTCTGCAGAAATAACAGCCTGACTGAAAGAGTTCTGGCTCTGCCCACCGCCGTTAGTTGGCAATGCCACATCTGAGTGATTGCTGACCTTGGAGAGCGAAGGAAGGTCAGAGAGGAGAGGATCTGAAGATGAGGGAAGAGAGTGGAAGGTGAAAATGGGATGGAGAGCGGTGATTATCATTCATTTTCTTGTATCTAGTGGGAAATGGCTGGCCAGTTAATTACTGTGGAGATTTTATATGGCACTCAGAGGAGAATGCATTAAACCAAATCTTCGAAAGAGAAACAGGAATGTGGGATTTGTCCACATCAAAAGATGCAAATTAGAAGAAATTAAAGCCCAAACAAGAGCTAAGCCCTTAATAAGGCAGTTTCAACTAACAGCATTAGGATTAAATGAGCCATTACACTTCCTTAGCTTGTCAGAGGAACGGCAAAACAAGCAGAGCGAGAGGGAGAAGAGGGAGGGCTGAGGTGGGTGGAGCACTTCAGGGGAAGAGAAGAAGTACAAAAGGGAGTGTGAGGAGGAGCGTGCACGAGATGAGGAGCGTGCACGAGAGGGAGAGGTGGAGGTGAGCGAGGAGAGAGGAGAGAGGCAGAGTGAGAGAGAGAGGGTGGGAGGTGATGGAAGGAGGGAAGAAGGGTGACAGCTGTGACAGTAATCCTGTGCATCCACCCACACACACACACACACACACACACACTCACACACACACGCACACACACACACGCATGCATACATACGCACACACGCACACACTCACACACGCACTCACACGTATACACACGCACACGCACACGCACGCACGCACACACACACACACACACGCCCGTGTATAATATAAGTTTCTCCAATCAATAGGCATCATTTCTTCTGCATCTTCCTGCCCAGTCTCTTTAACTCTGTGGACTGAAGCTGCCTGATCTCTGGGGACTGGAGACCACTTAAACTGGTCTCTCCAACATGCCTTTAGAGGCAGCTAAACAAAATGGGGGTAGCGAGGACATTATTACTGGTGGTAATGTGATCTAAGGTGGGGGTTTACCTATCGGCGCCCCCTCCAAAGAGACGGTGAGGGAGAGCTGAGTGGAGCGAAGCAGGATGCTGATTAACAATGTGGTGTGCCACAGCTTGTCATGCCCCTCATCACAATTCACCAAGGACCTGTGCTGCATGCACAAGTCGGCACAAACACCCTGAGACAGACAGTCGTGGGCAGACATACAAAGGAGCTTGTAACGCACGGACAGACAGACAGAAAGGACGGCGGGCAGAAAGACCTCGAGTGGTCTGACAGAAGAGATCAGACACATAAAAGGGCATGGTCCAGTGGGCTGCAGTCAGGAGGTGGACCTGCCACAGAATCTTCCACCAGAAGCAGTAAAGGGGAACACTATAATGGGCTGGGAGGGGTGTGAAGGAGAGTCGGAGCCAGAGAGAGGCTGAGACAGACAGGGAGAGAATAGCATGGAAGGCTGCCATGTACTGGGGCCAACCCAGCCACCCTGACATGCTGATAGCACAGACTGATGTGGCCCGACACACACTAACACACACTAACACACACTAACACACAGACACACCAACAACTCCAGGCACAACAAAGAGCCTGCATTATCACACGACCAAGACACACCGACGTGGAAGCAGATGCCTGATTTCAGGTTGTCCGCTGTGCAGCTGTCAGTGATCCAATCCCAGCCCTGTTACCTGCCTCACTGGACAGGGTCAAAGGTCGCGCCTGCTTGCAGCTGGGCTGAAATCACCCATCGGTGTTTCTGAGTGCTTTTAAAAACTATCATCAGTGCTGGGATGTCAACAAGCACTATGATGAGCCGTTCAATCACGGAGAGTGCGGTGCTGAGATTTGAGGGTGTGGTCATTCGTGGTTTTTTCCTCACAGGGCAGCCTGACTGCAGTAAACTAGCTGCCAACTGCATGTACCAAACAGGCCAAATCGACCACATCATTTCTGCAACTCCGTCAATTATTCATCAATCCCTACTCTGAGGCGTTTTGCTTACAGAAACAAAAAATAAGCCAAGCATTTTGTATTATGCTTTCACTAGTAGAGCTTAATTGCTGTACAACCATTGTGATCTGTACCCCCTCGTCATCCATTAGATAGAAAATTATACCCTCCTTCCTCTGCAAAATGTAGTAATTAGCATTAAGTAGACATGTTGGGTGTTGCCAAGGACTTTCAGTGCTGAATAGGCTCTTATCTGTGTGTGTGTGGGGGGGGTGGACACACAAGATCAAACCTCAAGAGTCAAATCATGTTCTGAGTTTCACACATATTCCGACTGTGCCAAACCACCTACACATACAAGACTTTTACTCTTTGCTTCATATCCTCCATGTGATGCTCTGCTATGTTGATGAGCGGAGCCTCTAGTGTGTCTCCGATCAACACATGCAAATATCAATTCGCTGCTCTTTGATCAGATGTGCTGCTCTGCTGGATTCCAGTGGGTGTTAACATGTTTGTGTGTGTGTGTGTGTGTGAACATGTGCAGGTCTTGTGTCCTGTCATGCCTTGTTTTTAAATATTAACTACCTCCAGCTGTGAAGATGTGTAGGGGGAGAGGATGCGGGACGGAAGGAGGGGGGAGAAAAATAAATGAATACATGCTCCCCCTTTACCCCCCGTCTCACCCCAGGCTTCGTCTGTCTGCAGAACCACTGAGCTAAAAAGAAACAGTAAAGGGAAACACTACAGGGACGGGAAAGATGCAGTGATTTAGGCATAAACGCAAAGAGGATTCACTGAGACTAATGGACTGATGGGTTTTCAGGAGAAGGCCATGAAACATTAGAAAGAAGGGTCAATGGATAGTAAAAGTGAGGATGGGGTCTGAGGGGATGCTAGTGGGGGGTAGATGATCAGGCCCCCTACAGAGTGAATTATTCATAGAAATACCCTTCCTGTCGGCACAATTTGCCCTAAATTCACCCAGATTCATAATTCATTCGCACCGTTCGCCACACATTTGGTTTGGTCCCAGACCGATGCTGTCCATCTATACCGGGGTCTGACTGGCTGCTTCGCGCCCCCCCCCTCTGCCTCTCTCTGGCAGGGTTATTCTTAATGCATGAGCCTGTTGCAGTGACACAAGTCTCAGACCCACTTTGTCGCTACAGCAGAAAAATACTACAAATCACGTGAAATATAATACTGGCTACCTGTTTCTGCTCTACGGAGTCAGACTGTAACACAAACGTGTCTCTCTTTCGTCATTCACCAAAATGAAGATTGCATTTCCTACAAGACTTTCCCTCGTTTTCCCAAAGTGTTTCTACAAAGGAGTCCAGACCTGTCTAAGAGCAGCGAGGGCTCATTTTCCTGTCGTCTTCTCTGTCTCGTCACTCAGCCCTCTTGGTAGCTGACACTAAAAGCTTTCTTCAATTCCTTCCAATCACTATTCACATTACATTTCTCTCCCTAACCTCTGTTTCTCCTCTTTCTATATTCAATGCCTTTTCCCTCTGTCAATGTAATAAACTGCTGTGGTAGCACTCTGGCTTGGACAATAGGCGAAGCGGCTGATTAATTCAATATTTGCAACTTTAATGAAAAGCACAGGAAACCAATATTTCCCTCACACCGGTGCTTTGTTTAAAAGGCCAAGAAACGTGTTTTAAGACCAATGATCCATGTTCAGCTCCAAATGGAAATTTACCAGTGTAAAAAATCTGCAGAGCTACAGCTTTTCTGGAAATCAGACAGCACATTTATCAATACCTCTATAAGCATGAGCTCGGCCGTTAAATACTCCGCTGGTCCCACTGGCGCCAAACGCGCCACGTTTCCCTCCTTCTCCACCACCTGCGCCTTGAAAACGGCCCTGCTCTGTCAAGGGTTAGGGGTTAATATCGGAGTGACACAAAGCTGGAGAGAATAAAGGTTGTCAGAGGAGCCGAGAGGGCCCACACCCAGTCTATCCCCGTTGCCATGACAACAGGGTCTCCACATAGCATCCGCCCTTGTACATACAAATTCAGTTATTCAAACACGGACACGAGCGGCCGTGCGTGTGCATATGTGAGAACACTGACACACACATACATGTAGAAATACTGGATCGCTTCACATCTACGCTTTGTACACACTTAAACTGAGAACATACAGAGCAAACAAGGAAAACCCAGACTGTTACCTAAAGGAGTGTTTAAGCTCTCAAAGATTAATAAAGTTAAATGATTTATAGACTTATAAACTTCAGTTATCCAGTTAAGATACAAGACCTGAGATTTGACATTCCTTTCCACACCAATAAACAGTCACACCGTCATCCTTCTTATTGCCAAGACCATAAAAGAAACTACCTTTGGCCTGATTTATTTATTGATGTTTTTCCCCTTAAGACACAATGAGAATGGTAGAATAAAAGAAGCGGTGAATAATTCAAGGAGAAGGGAGTGGACTCATTAAGACATCGTGAAGGCTGGAGAAAGGGAGGAGAGGTGGATGGAGGGGAGGACGAAGGAAAAGAGAAAGAAGGGCACCGCCGGTGGGAGATCAAGGGGGAGATGACAACAAAGTCGACAACAAAAGGTCTAAAAAATTCATGGAAAGAGAAAAAGAGAAATAAGTTGGATGGAAAGGACAAAAAAATCAACTGGTTTAAAAAGAGAGACCTGAGAGAGCGAGAGCGAGATCTGGTTATACGATCACTGACCAGTAAAAGCTCTGTAACGATCACAAGCAGGGGCGTTATCCTAAGAGTGTATCAGATTCCCTGTTTGTGTGCACGTCCATGTGTCCATGTGTGTTGCTGCACGTATCAGTAAAGATCAGCCTGTGCGTCAGCAGGTCAACTACTTTCTCTTGTCAGCTAATGGAGCCAGGCCTGTAGCTCTCTCTTCAGCTAATTGTCTTATGGCTTGACAGAAGAAGAAGAAGAAGAAGGAAGAAGAAGAGAAGAAGAAAAAGAAGGAAGAAAGAAGAAGAAGAGAAGACGAAGAAGAAAGAGAAGAGAAGAAGAAGAAAGAAGAGACAGAAGAGAAGAAGAGAAGAAGAAGAAGAAGAAGAAGAAAGAAGCGAAGAAGAAGAGACGAAGAAGAAGACGAAGGAAGAAGAAGAGAAGAAGAAGAAGAAGAAGAAAGACAAGAAGACAGAAGACGAAGAAGAGAAAAGAAGAGAAGCAGAAGAAGAAAGACGAAGAAGAAGAAAGGAAAGAAAAGAGAAGAAGAAAGAAGAAGAAAGAAGAAAGAAAGACGAGAAGAAGAAGAAGAAGAAGAAAGAAGAAGAAAGAAGCAGAAGAAGCAGAAGGAGAAAGAGACGAAGAAAGAAGAAGAGAGAGAGAAAGAGAAGAAGACGAAGAAAAAGACAGAAGAAGAGAGAGAAAGAAAGCGAAGAAGAAGCAGAAGAAGAAAGAAGGAAAGAAGAAGCAGAAAAGGAAGAAGAAGAGAAGAAGAAAGAAGAAGAAAGAAGAAGAAGAAGAGAAGAAAGAGAGAGAAGAAGAAGAAGAAGAGAAGAAGAAGAAGAAGAGAGAAGAAGAAGAAGAGACGAAGAAGAAGAAAGAAAGACGCAGAAAGAAGGAAGAAGAAGATAGAAAGAGGAAGACGAAGAAGAAGAAGAAGCAGGCAGAAGAAGACGTAAGAAAAGAGAAGAGAAAGAGAAGACAGGAAGAAGTAGACGAAGGAAGAAGAAGAAGAAGAAGAAGAAGACAGAAAGAAGAAAACGCCAAGACGAAAAGACGAAGAAGAAGAAGAAGCAGAAGAAGAAGAGAAGAAGAAGAAAGAAAGAAGAGAAGAAGAAGAAGAAGAAGAAGAAGAAGAAGAAGAAGAAGAAGAAGAAGAATTGCAAAAACAGAATGGAGGGTTTATGTGTTTGGGTGGATAAAACCATCGCTGTAGACTTTACTGCAGGTTAAATGGGCCCACCTGTGGGCAGTGCTGCAATACAAAATCTCTTTTTCTATTTTCTTTCAATCCACCTGTAATCTACATTCAGTAAACATGACGTCCTAGTCCTTCACACTGGAAAAACTAGGAAAGACACGAACATAAATATGTTCCTCACTTATTATACAACACGTTCCTAATGTACACATCCACACACTGCAGCACTACTGCCTATGGCCATCTCTTGCTTTATTAGCAGCAGCATCAGTCACACTCCTACTGCACAAAGCCAGCCAGTTACAGGCACAGCCACTTACGCAGAAGGCGTCAGATGTGTTGTATATGAACTCCCAAATGCACTCTACACATCTTCATTTGCACATTGTTATGCACTGTGTGTTGGCAGTAGGAGCATGCAGTCTTTAACACAAACAGTGCAGCTTATGGAGATAGTTTCTGTGGCAGAATGGTTTAGCGTCCATAGAGAAGAGTTAATGGTGTTAGCTTGAGTAAAGAGGGGCAATCATGACATTATGAAATTACGTGGAGAAGCTATTAGGAGTGACCTTCTCTCTTTCCCCTCCCTGCTTCCCTTTATGTCTCCTGCTCCATCCTACAGTGTCTGCTCTCGCCTTCTCTTTATCTCTCTCCGTCAGCCTCTCCCCTTTTCTCCTGCTCCTATAGAATCAACAGCCTTGCTTCTGTGTCTTATTTTCTATGCATTCTGACCTTCGCTGACACTGTTTTTTTTTTTCCTGCACCTTTGTGATGACATCTGCAGCTTGGGAAGTGCAGCTCGGTGGAGATACTTCATTAAAAGTGTTTGTTTGCAGCCATTCATCCCTCAGAAGGAACAATCAGATGGATGAAGAGGAGATATCATGTTAACGTGCTCCTAAATCATTTGTGGATCAAACTGTGATCAAACGGGGCCAGTGGCAAGAAGCTGACACCAGCATAGTATCTGTCTGCGTTAGCCCTGAAACAAAAAGCTGCAGCATAATGCTGTTGGAAAAGACAAACCAGCCATAAGAATATAACCGGTTTGCGACAGCACCAGAGGGAAATGAGCCAGATGCTTGAATGTCCTTATCATGGCATGTATGGAAGGTCACAAAACACAACTAATTACATGACTGGTGATTTTTCCATACAAGTAACCGTGGTAATGAAATCAGCTGAGCATGTAAAGAAGAGAGAGCTGCATGAGGCTGTAGTGCAAAGAACCTCAGCTGTGAATGAATACGTGTGCAGACAGCGAGGAGCGCTAGTAGGGCGAGGCTGTGCTGGCTGCTTCAGGTAGTGATGTCTGGGGGGGGGGGTTGCAGTCAGTCATTGGGCAGACAGAGAGGAGAAGGAGGGAGTGGTCCCTCGGGTCAGGTGATAAGTGGCCCCTATAGCGATGGAGGACACAGCTGCTCATGTGATATGCAAGGACAAGGCCTCCTCCGCAGGGAAAATCAGCACGCCACACCCCGAGGATAGGGGCGGAATATGTACGTGTGACTGACGACCGTAACAACAGGTTAGATAACTGAGAAACCTATGTCTCAGTCAGAGAGAGAGAGACAGAAAACATGGTTAACAAGAATTAAGAAGTCATAATAAAAATATCACATCTGTGACACTGTTTTGCAGATTCATTTCTCTTTTCATGTATGTTGTTTTTATAGTATTTTTAAAAAGCACATTTCCCCCTTAAGCTTCTTCAGACAGCTTAGCAAAGATTTAGACTTTGCCAGAAACATTTATCAAGATCTCCTTAGGCTGGATGTAATCCTGTTTCTGCCACTTCAGGGAAATGAGCTGCTGGCAGGGCGAGGTCACACATAGTGCTTTGCTAACAAATTTGCATGGAAGCCCCAGTGGCTCAACGAATCCGGGAAAGTGATTGGCTTCTTTTCTCTCTAGTCTCTGGGCATGTGGAGACAAGAAGAGTCACACATGAAATTAAACTACATGGATGAAAACATATGTCAGACCTGGTGTGATGCAAATACAGTGCACACACAAGCAGTTTCATTAATCAAAGCAATGCAAATGAGAGAATAATTGCAAATGTTCAACAACACAAACAAACCAAAATAGCACGAGCGCAACCAGTCAGATGTCACAAGTTAACTGAGATTAGAGCTGGAGGAGATTTAGTTTTAGGGAAACAGCTCACAGGACCTGGCGATTCGCATATTCAGGTTGGTTAACCAGGTCACACAACGCTGTCTTGGGAATCCCATTAACTTTGTTAAAAGTTGCAAAAGCAGCACTTCCCCTTAAGTGCTGCTCATCTAATCAAATGCAAGGTCTTCTGGGGATGAGGCAGGACATGTAACACCCCTAAACAGCTCGTGAAGAGTGGAAGAGTGGAAAGAAAGAAGGTGATGGGCGTGTGCACGGATGAGAAGAGACAAAGGAAACAGTGAAGACAAAACAACAGATATTAAAGATTTTTTCCCATAACCAAACTAAAATCTAAAAATGATCCCACCCCATGAACTGTAGAAGCATCTGTCTAATCTAACTTCACTTCGTACTCCTTCAGATTCTGTTAGGACGCAGCTAAAGCCACATTTTCTACATGTGCTAACATTCTGAGTATCGATTTGCTTGTTGTCCAGTATGGAAATCGTGTTTTCTTCCTGCTGTGTTTGCACTTTTCACTATTTATTTTTTGCTCCAGACTCAGATCTCACATCTCAGCGACAGGTCGGTCATTTAACTTGGTGACTTCGTGATCAGATTTGTTGAACTTCCAACGTCAGCTCAAGGTGGATTCATTCTGAAGGTGAAACGTTCATCTCTCAGTAAACACACTCCCTACAGTACACTTTGATATTTGCTGTGATGAACACTATGATGATGTGACATGATCGATGATATGATCTGTGTGGTATAGAGTTTTACATTTTCAGCAGTAGCCACAGTCAGATGTGTCTTTGAACTGCAGTTTTATTCTGTATAGGTTTATTATATAAATATATAAATACAGAGTTTTATTATACAAGTGTGTTTGCTGGCTCAGAAAACTGCTCGTCTTCATCAGTTTGTTTCTGCCCCTCTCGTCTGTCTGCTCATCAAAAAACAGCAAAGCTCAGATAATATGAAAACACACAGTCGTTCAAACCCGCACACACACACGAACGCCGTGCAGCAGCAGGCCGAGGGTTGGTTTAGCTAATTGTGCGGCACGACGAGTCAGTTTGAGCGGATTTGCCTGCCATTCAAATCGGGCTGACTGATGGGAAACAGAGTTTTGCATGGTGATGTGGGTGCTGGCCTACATACATGGGCACAGCTTATTTGTGACCCACCACCTGTGTGTGTGTGTGTGTGTGTGTGTGTGTGTGTGTGTGTGTGTGTTTACCTAGGATGTGACAGGTCAGTGTTGTTATGCATGACTCACGTTCTTTGTTGTGGCGTGTGTCTTTTTGTGTTTGTGTCTTTGTGCGTGGCGGGTGTGTGCGGCGTCTGAGGTGTTGATACCCTGGCTCCCTTCCCTCTTCTTACCCTGCTGTCACCATGACAACCTCCTGACTCCAGCTCAGCCGCACAGCAAATATTTCTCTCCCCTCCCCCTCCCACATGTTCATCCTCCTCACCCCATCCCCCCATCCCCCCATCCCCTCCCTCCCTCTCTCTCTCCCTCTCGCTCTCTCTCGTCCTGTTATCTGTACTTTATAGTCTCTACCTTCATCTCCTGCCTCCTGTGCCTCCATTTCTTGCACTTTCCCAGTCTCTGCCTTTCTCCGGTTCCCCTGTTGTATCTACATGCTCCCCGTAGTTGAAAGAGTTCCTCCTTCCTGAATGTCATTTTTGCAGAGAGTCTGCGCTCCTTCCTCTCTTTCACTTTGCTCCCTGCTGATTGCTTCTCACTCTTTTTATCTGTATGAAACTCCTCTTTTTCTCTGCCTGAACTCTTTTACCCCACCCATCCCTGCCGGTCTCGTTCTCTCTCTCTATAGAAAGAAGCTTATAAAGCAATGACTTCCATCTGTTCTGCACTACATCTTCATTACAACCAGCCAGGCATGATCATACACAATGCAATTACAGGTAGCATTCTATCAACCTCCACCATCAACTTTTATTAAGCCTGAGAAAGGCCTTCCAGTCTAAGGGGAAATGTGCAGACTGGCACAGCATCGATGCGATCCCTCGACCCTAAGTGGCTGACTAACTCCCTTCGCATCTGTTATCATTATCATCAGTAAACCATTTCTGCTCTGTAACTAAATCCAATCATTACCAGTGGAGTCCGCAGCGGAGATCTATTTGAGGCGAAGCGGCTTGTGCTCTCCAACAGTAGAGGGCTGGGCTCCATCAAAGGCTGCAGTGTTATCTGAGGCGCACAGCCCCGTCTCTGCTACAGACCCCTCGTCTCTGCAAATCCCCTTGCCCACGTCTCTACACAGTCCGGCCCCTCCGTGCTCCAGTGTGTAGCGGTGCAAAGAGATCAAGGACATGACATTTTGTGGAACGTGCAGCAATTTTCAGCAAGGCATCGAATGAAAGAGTAACCAGACAGTCTGTAACGTCCCGCCGGCGTTTGTGTGTGCGTCACCGCCTGTCAGGTATTTGAAGGTAGTGACAAGTATAGCTGCTTCTTTATTAACAATTCCAGGAGGAAGACAGAGTGAATGGGCAAAAAGAAGTGAGGATGCTGTTTCATCTCTTCTCTATATAGTTTGGCAGAGCTTCACTGCTCCTCTCTCCTCCTGCATTTCTCTCCCCATCCTGCTCCTCCTGGGGTATTGCCCCGTTCACTGACCCCACAGCTGTGGCCACAACTCTGCCACACTCACTCCTCTCACTTTCCATCCCGTTTTGCTTCGGTTATGAGAAATGACAGAAGGGATTCGGCCCCATTTCCAGTGAGAGAAAGGAAGAGGGAGAAGAAAAGAGACAGAAACAGAGAGGAGAGGCCACGGGGATGCAGAGGAAGCTGAGCTGACCTTTCCCTGCGGCTACACAACCAGCTGATGAGCTTTTCATAGAGAGCTCGGCCAACCAGGTCTGACAATCCACATCTCTGCTGTACACACACACACACACACACACACACACACACGCACACACACGCACGTACGCACACACACACACACGTAACCAGCTGTTGATACTGTGTGTGTACTGTAACATTCAAATGCTGCATATAAGCTGCATAATGTACAGAGACACAAACCTTCTTACGGAGAAAACAGACCAGAGGAAATATTATAGCACATTAAACCTCCTGCTGTAGTGGCAGGTTTCCAAATCATTTCCATCCCATGATGGCGTTGCTTAAAACATGCTGATCGTGCTGGTTCCTATATAGGACACCCACACACCATGTCAGCACAACCTGCCAGAAGCAGCCAAACACACACAGCTTTAGTGTAACAACAGAGCTCAAACACGTCAGACGGTCTTTATTTAAACCGAAAGGAGGAACCAGCTCGTTGACACTTCTGGAGGCCAAGACCAGAGAGGACCGTGTGTATGAGGCCACATGGCCCAGTAAAACCCCACGTCACTAACAGTCACTGTTGGGTTGTTGGTCCCCCTCCAAACCACAAGGTGGTCAAACCAGCGTTCGCCACACGGTCATAAATAAAACGCCGACTGTCTGGACCACTGGATGGAGGAGACACGGAAGGAGAAACGAAAAGACAGAAGCGACGGGGGGAGGGAAGAAGAGAAACGAGAGCTACGAGGTTGTTTAAAGATGGGTGATATATGGCCCCTGCTGAGAATGAAGACTGAACACATGCTGATTTAATCCTCAGTTCAGTCTGCAGGCAGTGCTAGAATGTGTTTGGGGTTGTGTTCCTCTTATTTAATTAGTGTCACAGAGTCAGTCACAGCCTGAGAAGATGCAGGTGAGTGTGTGAATGTGTGTGTGCATCTGCCTCTACATTTCAATCACCTCAGGACTTCTGTCCTTCATCCTCCCATCTCTCTCTGCTCCCTGGGTCTTTCTCTCTTTATCTTCCCACACTGTCGTCCCATCTTAAGCTCCACACTCACATTTCTGTTCATCGCCCCGAGCAGGATCACACTTAAATGGTACAGTCAACATTATTCAAAGGTTACTGATAAAAACACCTTATCTTTCTCTCTCAGCATTCTGCTTTTTCCCTCACTTCCCCTGCCCCACCCCACCATGTCAGGCCTGCAGGATGAGGCCTCTGCATATGTGTATAATTGCATCATTAAGCTGATTAACAACGTCCCGGCCCTCTGTCTGTTCTGTCTGGCATCTCAATTTATCTCCATGCAGTTTGTTTTATTGCTCTTCATCTTTTTCCCCCTCGTCTTCCTCCTTCCCCGATGTGACACCTGCACCCCTGAATAAATCTATTTTTCTTCCTCGGTGCTCCCGTGTTTCTCTTGGGGATTTCGTCTTTTATCTTTTTCTCTCGTATTAACAAGTGGCCTCACCCCACGTCTCCTTGTCGCCTCTGCTGTATCAGTCAATCCTCTCTGCAGCACAGATTTCAACAAACGATTTAGAAAAATCACTCCAAGAAAGTACACCCTGCAAGTTTGGCCACACAAACACAGTTGCTCAATTCTTCCTGCTGTGCAACGGAGCATGAAGGCCGATGTAAACAGACAGTTTTATAGCTAAATATAGAGTCTCGTTATTGTAGCCTGGGCCTGGTGCAGGGCTCTCAGGAGCACCATGCCCAATTACCCCTGATCAATTCAGAGAGCAAACTCAAACAGCTCCAACACCAACCAAATTCAAACACACACAAGTCCACCCTCACACCAAGCTAACAGGAGCAGACTCGCACACAGCGTCAGACAGTGTGTATAGCAGGCATGGCCTGATTTACTCTGGTTAAAGCAGTTAAGGGCGTAGCCGACAGCGATGTAGGTCATCAACAGTAGGGGAAACAACAGGTTGGCCATATAAATGATCATTTCACTGCATACAGTCTCTGGGATATGCTAATCATCTGCAACTTGAAAATAATACACTAAGCAGGAGGCACACAGGATGGGTTTCCAAACTGAAGTATGTTTTTCATGTTTTAATCTTTCAAGTGTCAGGGCCCAAACTGTTCACTTCAAATGCACTGCAATGCAATTCATGAAGATTAGTTACGTCCAGAAGAAATCTAAAGGCAATATTAACACAGGTTCATGTTACAATTTATTAGCAGTAAATGAAATTCACATTTTTATTGTTGTAATGTTTCAGCACAGGCTGAGAGAGTCTACAGCGTGGGTTGACAAAATGTGACCTTTAGGGTCATGAACATGTTGCACATATCAATCCATTCAGAGCAGGGATATTTTTCCGTTTTTCCAGTTGGAGCAGGGATATTTTTCCGTTTTTCCAGTTGGAGCAGGGATATTTTTCCGTTTTTCCAGTTGGAGCAGGGATATTTTTCCGTTTTTCCAGTTGGAGCAGGGATATTTTTCCGTTTTTCCAGTCGGAGCAGGGATATTTTTCCGTTTTTCCAGTCGGAGCAGGGATATTTTTCCGTTTTTCCAGTGGGAGCAGGGATATTTTTCCGTTTTTCCAGTTGGAGCAGGGATATTTTTCCGTTTTTCCAGTTGGAGCAGGGATATTTTTCCGTTTTTCCAGTTGGAGCAGGGATATTTTTCCGTTTTTCCAGTTGGAGCAGGGATATTTTTCCGTTTTTCCAGTTAGAGCAGGGATATTTTTCCGTTTTTCCAGTTAGAGCAGGAATATTTTTCCGTTTTTCCAGTTAGAGCAGGAATATTTTTCCGTTTTAGGACTGAAGCATTGGACATTCTGGTAGCTCGATGGTAATAATAAGACTCAGTGTGTTTTCTGTCAGTCTCTACTGTCACTCGACACAGAGCCAAAAGACAAAAACCTGATATTGTAGAGATACACAGCTGTACATTTTATTCTATAAACATAATTGACGCATCAAGTAATTTCCAGACACCTTTTCTGAAAGACAAGTCTGTTCACTGAGTGAAGGCAAAAAGCAAATGAAGAACTTGTTAATCATATAAACAAAGAAAGAAAAATCTTACTAAACTTCATTTATTTTCAATATTGTCTCTGACATTTTCTGCTTCTACCTCTGAAGTTCAATCTCTCACCTGCTGCTCAAAATCAATTTCCCTTGTCTGTGGTTTCTTTCAATCTCCGCTCTTTGTCTCTGTGCCGTCGTCTAACATTACCCAGTTTTAACCTTGGGTCATCTGCTCCTCTACAGCCAGCGCTTGCATACATGTGGTGGGTGTAGTGTGTAACAGGATGGCACAGTAGGTGAGATTAAATTAGGCCAGTGTATGGGGATTACAACCCACTCAAAACCTGATCCCCTCCCACTCTCTGTAATCCAACCCTAATGAATATATCATGGCTGACACAGCAGACAAAGAGTCACAACATCACAGAGACGTCGAGAGGACACAACAGAGACCTGCAGCATCTGAGGATGCTCTGTCAGTTCAAGTGTGCAGGTGATGCCTGTGTTTCCTGCCCCACGTCCTTCAGTTATAGTTAATTCAAAGGAAGTGAATAGAGACAAAGCCAATACACGTCAATGTAAACGCAGGTGGATTCAAACCGGTATCAAACCGAACCGTTTCACATGGGAGCAACATTCACCAAAAAAAATTTAAAAAAATCACAGCTCATGTCTGTTGGTCTGTTGTCCTGGCTCCAACATACCAAGTGCTGTCTGTGCTTTCAGTGCAGTTAGCAGAATGAATCCGTCTGAGACTGAAGCACAAAGTTTCCAGGTAGCATCATGTTAATGAGTAAAGTTTCCAGCGCCTCAACAGACGCTCGTGGCTCTTTTAGCGAGCAAAGATGAACATATGGACTGTGTGACTGTGATGATGCCGCTATGCCAAGACACAAATGTCTCATGAGAATTTCAACTTTGGCAAATCGGTGACTTGCTGTTCACTGCCAGAATAAGGAGGTTTTGCTCAGCTTAACCATTGGCTGTGGGGAGAAGTCTGGTCTAGGATGAAAGTCATGCCAAGGTCACTGAGCAGCAGTGTGGACCTTTCTACAGCGCTGAACCCGTGAGATATGGTCACATAAATATCAGCCTCATTACATTTGAAGTTTTCTGTTATGGCATTTTCAAAAACACCAAAAGAACCTAATACCTGACAGCTCAAGGCTGATCAACATCTGTCGTTATCAGCTTTAGTCTTAATCCTTCAGAAATGCTGGTGTAGAATAACAATCGTGATCATGTATGTGTTTACTTTTATAATTAAAACTGTGTCTAAGAAGATTCTGATTGACTCTTTAGGGATTCTAAAATATCATTCATTAAAAAAGATGAGCAAGAGAGGCAAAATAAAAGCACTACTATCTGTCTGTGAACCAGAAGAAAGACTATATAACCTCATTTCAAAGCTATTTTTACCCAGAAGCCATTAAACCTACAGACTGACTGTGTCTCGACAAGATCACCATCAGATATTTGACATTATCCTTCAAAAACCAAAGGCGATAACTCAACCCTGGTGTTTGATGTAGGTTGTAATTCATTCATTTATAAGGTCTTTGTGAATTGGCCACTGTGCACGGTGACTCATGCACACACAAATGCACAGGAATGCATCTTTGACAATTAACAGAATACACTGGACAGAGAGTGAATTTAGTCTAATTATAGTCACTGGTGTGGACAATAAAGCTTTTTGATACAGAACGGACTGGGGTCCAGAGGGGACGGTGCTGAGGGGAATTCACTGACAAAGACAATTTTGTCAGCGACAGAAAAAAAGACAGTAATGAATAAGTCAAAGGGAAGGTCAGACACGGCGTTTCATATTTCCCCTAATTCATATTCAATCATATGTGTAGCTATACTGCTTTGCTGCTTTCCTGTCTGTTTTTCTATTATTTTATTTGCAGAAAAAAGAAAATGTGTGCCATATATACAGCCGGCTTTATAAAGGGAACACATTCTCTGGGAGTTTGGCAATAACACATTTCGAGTAATATCTTCTCTGTGTAATTTCAGCCTCCATATCAAATTGGTTACACAAGGGGATTTCACAATTTCTCCCCTCTCACACCATCACTTGTGAAAGTGGTAATAAAATAATTCACTCTGCCAAATTAAATTAATTTCCATACATGACGCCTCTATTTGTGCCCTAGTCTCAGGTTTAGACGGATCATAGGACTGGATTTATGCGTCTTGGTCTTTGTTTCTGGGAAGGCTAACAGGAGCCTCGGTCATTACTGTGATTAAGACCCAGATGTGGGCGTCTCTGTCCACCACTGCATGAATACTGATCGCACAGGTGAAACCACAGGCAGGAAAGAGTAAAGCAAAGAGACACAGAGGCAGCAAAGGAAAATGGATTATCTAGGTTGATAGGTTTGCTCTGGCTGTCTAAGGAGAGGGAACAGGACTCGTAAGTGATGACTGGAACAAGGTGGTTCAGAGAAAGTGCCGTGACAATCCTGTTCTACTTTGTCTCATTTTCCAAAAAGCCTTTATCTTTCCTCGATCTTCATGCCAACCTGCGGCCTTTTCAATCAATCCTTTCCATCCCTGCAAATTTCATTCTCCCCGTCAGCTGCCCCCTTCCCTCCTCCTCGGTTCTCTATAACATTTACTCATCGCTGTCAATCCATCCGACCCTGAGCTCCCTAAATCACCACAATGTATTCTCCCCCAGACCCCGACAGCATGTCCGCACGATCCGCCACTTGACGCCCAGTGGGCTGACTCCCATCTGCACAGCCTAAATCAAACAGCCTCCAAGCTGCAGCCATGCAGGCTGAGGAGAGGAAGTGACTCTCCATCCTGACAGCATCCTGGAGGTGCGCGCACACACACACACACACACACACACACACACACGCACACACGCACACGCACGCAGCGATAACTCAAGAGAGTTCATTCACAAGCCTTTAAATCTGTGCTTGTAACTTTGCAACGATTATTCAGACGGGAGGAGAAAAAGGGAAGCAGAGATGAAAGTCATTGTCGACACTTCAGTCTAAGAGATAGTTTTCTGTCTCTTAACCTTTATTTTACCTCGTCTCCGCTTCAACAGCCGAATCCCCAGAAAGTGCAGTGTGCAGTCTTTGATCAGCAGCAGACGCTTAAGTAATCAGGCCGGCGAGGCAACAAGCTCATCTGGTGCACTGCAACAGGATCTCTGCAGTGCATATTCGAGAGGGTTTGTTTCTGTTGTGCCTGCAACAGCCTGCAATGTGTTCAGGTGTTCAGGTGTGTGTTTCCATATATGTGTGTTTGCTGAGCGGGCTGAGTGGCATCGGTGGCCCGAGGCTGTAACAGGTGGCGGTAACAGTGATGGGCCGACGCCGCTCTTCCCTGGAGTTGCTCCTAACTGGCAGATTGAGAGCAGATAACTCTCCTCCTACACAACAGCACTGCTTCAACTGCTGGATTAAAGGCGTTCGAAGAACAGGCCAGTCATTTTATGTTATCATGCCATAACAATGGAGACAAACAAATAAGTATGTGTATCTTTTCTCTCCTTAGCCCCTTCATCTGTAATCAGACTTATTATCTGTGAATATTTATAAATTGTGTTTTTAATCTTTCATTTCTCTTTCTTTCTCTACAGCCCATCCTCCCTTCTGAGCTTGCTCTTTTCCCTTCGACTTCATCTTTCCTTCTCCGTCTTTACTTCCTTGACACCTATAGCAGAGATCGTGCATTAAAGGATCCACAGTGCGTTGCCTTTTTAAAGGAAGTACACCTTCTGCTTGTTTTCCTTTATCTTCTTTTGTTGCTTACACCAGCTTCTCCCACCTGTTTGCTCTTTTCACTGCAGATCTTTCTGCCCTCTCTCCTCACATAAATCCCCATTTCCATCCATCTCTTAGAAACAACAGCTCAATTACCAGGCTGCGTCAGAGAGGGGATTACATTCTGCAGCATAGTGAGAGGAATCATACTCCAAGTCAGCTACTCTGACAACAACATCTTTGCTACACCAGCAGCTCCCAGCAACATCCTCTGTATTAAACAGTATGATAACGTGGTCAGCAGTAGGTCTCTGGAGCCTTGCTGCCACGGACGGGATATATGCACACACACACACACACACACACACACACACACACACACACACCCATCGACTCCAACACGCTATTGTATCATGCAGTGCAGTGTGTTTATGGCTGTTGCAGATGGTAACAAGTCATTGCTTCCCTCCCCATCAGTCACTTGACTGGGTTCATCTGGGACAAGCTGCAGGCTACTAAGGCTGGAGGGAGGGAGTGACTGAGCAGGTTCATTACAGCACTAACACACACACACACACACACACATTATATTAGCAGACAGAGAGAGATACCCAGACACACATATCTAGTTCCATCTCAGTGTTCATTTATGAGTGCATGATATGACTTTACTTCCCACAAAACACCAGACATGCATAAACAATGTGCTGTACAGACAAAAACAAGCTCACAGGCTTCAGCAGTAGTTTTCTACATCATTAACAGCAGCGGCTGAAACAGCTGTGGAACCACAGAGGGTGACAGCAGGCAGCTGTGTGGCGAACAGCCAGGTGAGGGCCTCGTTTTCATGGGCACACCTCCACAGCCTGCTCTATGTGCTGCCCCACCCTTATTCTACTTCCCCTGGTATGTCCCTTCATTTGAATCGCTCTCTGTCTCCTGTTGATATCTCAGTCTCTCTTTCTTCCCTACAAAGGTGTGTAGCTTAAGGTTCTTATGGTTCCGGCTCGGTCTCAGACCCACTGCAGCTGCAGCTCGTACGATTGGTGGACTGTAAATTTGTTAGAGCCTGTTGTGCCGTGCTGTTAATCGTACAGCTGAGTTTCATCCTCCACATCAATGAAAATTGTAGCGGCACATTGCAATCACGAGCCACTCGGCCGTTAGCTGGGGGAGGGGAGTGTGCAAGAAAAAACGAATATTCATATTAAATTAGCGAGGCAGGCCGAGAGGCAGCGCAACGAAGAATTTGCTTGAGAAATTAGCCTCAGTTTGCACAGGAATGAATTGCAAAACTGCTCATTTAAATGATCTGCATTTTAGATTCTTCACATTTGATGAAATATAGTAAAGACCAGCTGGTAACACAGTATAATCATAATAATTCATGCAGTACTAATAGTGATGCAACATTTTTATAGT
This sequence comes from Mastacembelus armatus, assembly GCF_900324485.2. Classification (NCBI taxonomy): domain Eukaryota; kingdom Metazoa; phylum Chordata; class Actinopteri; order Synbranchiformes; family Mastacembelidae; genus Mastacembelus; species Mastacembelus armatus. The sequence goes on along the minus strand of NC_046639.1, from coordinate 377,380 downwards.
ACAACTGAAATAATTATTGCATCAAGTTTTCTATAGACACATATCACAACTTCACGAACGTAGGAAAACAATCATTAGAATCAGGGTGAACTGAGTGTTCGGAGGAAAAAAGACAAACTAAAGTATTCTGCACCAACAGGTTACCCATGACACCTGACTTTAATATGCCAATTCTCCTTAGACACATGAGACTCAGACAGGAATACAGAATCAATCACCACAGCCCTTCCACCGCTGAAAGAAGTTTCTTTGACATTTTTAAGAATTGTCTAATTATTATTGATTAGGTCTGTTTGAACTCACTGGTCTTTATGGTTTTCTGAAACATCAACACATCTGACGGTGAGATAAAATAAAAAAAGACTTCAGATAAGAAGCTGTTGAAGGGATTTGCATCAAGCAGACATCACTGTTAGAGGCAGAGGAGGTAAAGGTGTGATTCTGTAACAAGCCACCTAGCAGCCTAATTAATCCGCCCAGCTGTCTCCCTCGAAATACAACCTACTCATCTCATCGCAAACTGATCCTCTTACCTGCGGTGACGCTGCTTTCCCCTGGCAACTCCCTGCGTCCTTTTCCGTCTCCCCGTCCTTATCTTCTTATGCCAATTGACTGTGCCCGTCTCTTCTCTGCTGATGCTGCAGTGATAGAAAAACACACCCTCCTTCAGCCGCTCTTTCTCTCTCTCCCCCTCCCTCCCCGACTCCCATTGGCTGCCTGATGGAGGTGACATCACCCTTCTTCTCTGCCTGCCTCCTTCCCTCCTCCTCCTCTGTTCCCTCCCTCACTCCCGTGCCGTTACCTCCTCTTAGCTACTTGCTCTGGCCTCTTTTCCCTCTGTACACAGCCTGGATTGGAAGGTCCAAATGTCCTTCCACTGAGCCAAACGGCACCGAGCCTAATAATGTGCATGATGCACATCAGCACAGAGCACAACCCACAGCCCATATGAGAAGGTGCTTCAGTCATTTTCAAACTACACTGGGCTCAACTTTGATAAGCTCTGTTAATTAGACATCACCTGTCCTTCCAGTTCATTATGGTGTAATCCCAGTCTTGACTGGGATGAGTGTTACATAATGCTGGGGAATAAAAACATGTTGGGAATTACTGCTGTGTCTTATCTGGGTCTGGGGGGAACGGAGGAGATGGCGAGATGTACTGATCTCTCAGGGTAATAAAAAGCTGGAAAGACTGTGGTAACACAGGTGACGATATTGACTCACATGCTTTTATCTGTGGCATCATGATTCAGTCAGTTGGCCCCGTCTCCCCTCCAGCATCCAGAAATACAAAAGTGGATCTACTGTGAGTTGCCCCTGCAGTCCGACTGTGAGCATGTTAAACATGACGCCTCGATAACATCCTGACATCACACTGACTGTAGATACAGTCTCACCAAACTAACGGCTTTAAATGACTTGTTTCAGTTTGAATCATCTGGTTTTATTTGTCAGGACAACGTTGTTCCTGGTTTATGCTCAAGTTAAATAATACTCTCTCTTGTAGATAGTGACGCCTTCAAACAGCACACAAACACTGAATACTGATGAGTTTCTGTCTGTTCTGAAATAACATACAAAGGTTCGGCAGAAAGTCACATGACACACACGCACACACACACACACGCACACACACACACACAGATGTGAAGACCAATCAGAAACCCCCATACTGACCTGCTGGTTTCTCTCTGTGCGTCTCGGACCTGGGGGTGGCAGCGTGCCCATCTGCCTCCCCTGCCAGAGGATCTGCCAGGCCTGCAGACAAAAGCCGCTACAGGGTGCAGGCAGCATGGGAATAATGATGGATGATGCCAGTCTAGATAAGTGAGACGCTGCACCATTATCCTCAGGAGAAGCTGGGTGGCTGGAGAAGGGACAGGTCAGGGTCAAAACTGTGGATGGATGCCAGGAACGGAAACAAAAACCGTGTGAGATCAACATGACAATACTAGTTAGTCTGAAATTGAGTTCAGTTGTTTTCTCACTGAAGAAGGAGCTTCTGTAATTAAACTAAACAAGAGACATTCAGACTAGAATTTTGACCAAAAGACCAAAAGAGCAGACGTTGTGGATAAGATGTTATTAGGACTTAACAGCCTGTTCAGCCAGGCTGTTAAGACAACAGCAAACATACTGTAGATTCAGAAGGTGGATCTGAGGATGGAGGATGATTAGTGTCCAGATTGAAGGAAGTCTCACTCAGACAGATCAATAGAGATAATGTCTCTTCTGTCTCTTTGTTATTGTTTCGCCTCCTCACAGAGTTTCACATTCACCAGACCCGAGCAGTGAATTGCCCTACCTGACCCCTGTAGCATAAACTTATCTGTGAGGAGACTTTACCTCAGCTGTCACGACTTCATACCTACTGGCCAGGCCTTCGCTCAAAACCACTCATCTGTGACAAGACCTCTTACTCGTCCTTGGCAAAGCTCCGCGCTCATTTTCCTTCCTCCGGATTCGACTGTAAGTGACTGGTATGAGAGATGGAGTGATACAGGAGGAAGACAGGAGTGTGGAGAGCCAGTGAAGGAGGGAGAAGGGAAGACCACGAAAGCACAACTTAGCTGAAGGAAAAACCCACGCAGTCAGCAAAAGACAACGCAAGAGAGAGACAATCCCATCACTTTAAAAATTCAGGGGCGGAGGTAATATAGTAAATGGAGGAGAAGCTGGGTGGAGGTGGAGGTGGAGAGAGAGGGAGAGAAGATTGAGAGGGCAAAGAGGGTGATGTGAAAATGTGGCTGACAAAAAAATCTACAGAGACTAGTCTGTTTCTGCATGGACACAATATACAGGTTGATGCAGCAGCAGAGCGTTTAGGAAACAACAACCTTGGACTGTCACTAATATCGATGATGGTTCCCTAAAGTCAAGATCTGTGGTTAAGTGGAACGAACTGAACGAAGCTGAGACGTTTTCATGTGTCACAGCACAAAAAGAAAACAGACGTAAATGATCAAATTTACAATTATTGTTTCTTCAGTCTCATTCTGGCTCTCAGTCAAATTGGCTGACAGGCACCTGTATCCACTGAGCCATTATTAGTTATCACAAACATTTTTCACTTTGGCTTCTACCTTAGAGAATTAGAAGTAAAAGGTATTTACACGTGAGCCTGTGTGCTGAGGAGGAGCGTGGAGTCACAGAGTGAGAACAGGATAAAAAGATCTCAGTTCGCCAACAGTATAGAGAAAAATAGGAAAAGAACGATGATGTGACAGATTTACAAGGGGGAAGAGAAAGGTACCAGAGCCAGAAATAGACCAAGAGTGAGGAGCAGGCAGCCAGAGACAGACGGAACAATTCTCTGCCCCTGCACAGCCTGGACAGATCCTGGGTTGCTGATACGGCTGACATTTGGAGATCCATTGATCCCTTTAAATTCATTAGATGCCCAGAAGGTCGGCCAGTCGTCGCTGACCTGGCGTTAATCACTCGCTAATTGAAGGGAAATTAGTCTGATTCAGTTTCCTGCCATGTTCAGAGCAGCCTGGCCGTCAGATGCGAGCAGCACTTCAGTCATCGGGAGCACATCTCATTAACCACGTTAACCGTGTGTAAACAGCCTCAGTGTGGTGGTACGTCAAAGGTTAGAGGGTCGGGTTATTGTTGTTAGTGGAGGATCCAAGTGAGGAGACAGGACACAGGAAGGAAATGCCAATGTGCAGCTTCTGTCTCCTCAAGGCCTCATCTTTGATATTCAAATGGAGGTTTTGCATAGACTTTGTTACTGCGCGAACAGTGCAGCATATTGTCAAAGCAAAGGAAGGACAGTGATGTTTAGTAGTTTCCTCTTTAAAGCCCGTTTCCTCCAAAAAACAGAAATGACCCTTTATTCTCCTCGAGCTTGTATTATGATGCAAACTGCAGAAAATGATCAACATCCTCCTCCAAACCATAACCTTCAGTAGCTGGCTGCATTTTATGATGTGTAATGTGACGGGGCTGCATTTCACGCAGCGTCTGCACCAAAATGCCACAAGGTGCCCACTGCTGTGCCACGGGGGGGGGGGGGCAGGAACAGATAGCAACCACAGGTATTTGGAGTCTCAATAAAGACTCTGACCTTTACAATGGACAGACTGTCACTTCTGTTTTGGGTCTGGACCTGGTGGACTCTGTGACCAAAGGCCAACCTTATACTGTATGTGGACCCACCTGAGCCCAAATTATTCCACAGCTCACGTCTTCTGAAGAGACAAACCCACAGCTGTATCACTTTTTGAAAGACAATGTAAAGCCTAAGATTCATCACTGCACAGGGATCAGTTCTCATGTTAAGAACAAGCAGTTTCTGCTGCTGTCCTCCCTGGTCCTCATCCTCACAGGCAGAGCAGAGATAGCAGCCTGATCAGGAGGTGATGACAAAGCCGACAGATTCACAACAGCACATAACACCCTCCCTAACCCATCACGCTGCTGTCAAAACCAAGGGCTGCTCCTGTCCACCTTGATATGTCAAGCTTCTCCTTTATCTGCACATTTGCAGCACAGACTTCATAACATTAGGAACTGAGAGAGAAATATGAAGGACAGAATTATGACAACACTCTCAGTCTAATTAACAAGTTCCCACTTTAAATTTGGAGGATCATGAATAAACCACACTGAATTAATGGAGAGAAACAATGACAAACTGTCGACGTGGTGCTCACACCCTGTAAATAGCAGCACAGCTAACTGGTTCCTCCTGCAGATGAAGCCTGTATCTACTGATCATATTATTAAACCTTGTCCTTTCCCTTCAAGTAACTTGGAAGATCATGAAATTCTGGACTGGGAAAGAAGTGGGTGTTGAAGAGAAAGTGCTTCCCCTATGATCAATTTCCTTCAGTATAAATATCGCTCTAGCTAATTAGAAACATTAAACCAATCACTCTAATGAACTGAATTCGTCCCTTTGCCCGTTTGGGCTCCGCGCTACAGGCTTTTATCATTTTGGTCTGTGAGTGCTGTAATATCGTGATTTATTCCACAGACAGTGAAGGCTGCAGCAGTAAAATGTATTAGGCTGAGAGCTTTCTGGCTCATACACAAAGTAGTCATTATTAATGAACTCCACCAGCCTTCATTTCCTCCTCACTCCCACTGTAACTGATGACGAGGGATCACTGTTATTGGTGCACTTTGTTTACTACAAACAGGTTTTTATTTTTAATGTAATCGGATGTCGATATACACTCTGGTTAATTTTTTCTTTAAAGCAACTCCCCATGATGTTTATTTCCCAGAATGCAGTGTGGAAATCAGCTCAGGTACCAAACACATTCTGATCTGCCCCACTGTTTCCTGCAGACTGAAGGCAACACACAAATGTTGTTAAAGTCAACATAAAATGGAAAACAGTGAGTCACTTCACTGGAAACCAAAGTGCACTGACATGGGAACATCCAACTCCGTAGTCAAATGAGCGGCGGACACAGAGCAGCTGGAGATTTCACTTCAACAGGAAGTCAACACCGCCACCCGTAACAGAAGTTAAGTCATTTGTGGGGAAACGTGCTGTGAAATCTTGTGTGAGGCAAATTCCCTGCATGGATTGATTGTTTTTCTCCTTAAATTGCAAATGAAAGCCTCCACCCAGCAGCACACACTTACAGAATATGGAAACCATGCGTGGCCAGTAGAAAACTGCATTTGTGCTTCCTACATTAAGAGAAGTGGCAAAATCCTGGCTGGCCAATGCACTGTAAAACCAGGGCTTAGTGTGGGGTCGGAAATCCCTGCATGACAGCACTGTAATGTCATTTATCACGCTTCAGCACCCACCAAACCAGACATGGACGCTCCCTGCTCTGCAGCCGGGATGTACATTTTCTCCGGGGTGGAGGTGGAGCAAAGGAACACTGGCATTAGAGATGGAGTTTCGATTTTCGCTGTTGTAGTGTGTCCTCAACTGGAACAAATTCAGCACCAGAGAGCAGGTAAACCACGGATGCATAGGGAGGACTGAACACACAAGGAGGGATGTGCAAAATGCAGCTGCACAAAGCAAAACAAGTGTGAAACAGAAAGTAACTGGCTTTAAATCCCTGGTGACATTAAATATGTTCAGAAAGAGTGTTTTCATTTCATTATCATGCAGTGACTCCAGTAAATTTCTATTCCAAGTCCATTTCCAAAAAGCAAATGAGCATCAAATTACTTTAATGTCGATTCTTGTTTAAGAGCCACTTACTGTCTACTTCACCAGCTTTACTGGGGTAGAAATAACACAAAGTTAACTCACTAATTCCAAAGTACCTAGAAGTTACTAAGAACCTACAGCACAGACACAAACCTGGTGCTATATTTGGCACAAGCTGCTACAAGCAAATACCTGAAGGTCCCTGGACTGTGAACCAGGAGTGAGGGGGGGGGGGTCACATCTTCAACTTCAGTCATCTGCTAAAAAAAAAACAAAAAAAAAAAAAAACAATTAAAAGGCATTTTAGCAGCAGACATTTGGTCTATCATAGCAGGAAATGCATCTTCTCCAAGAGTCCCAGTCTGTCATTCACTAAACCAGGATGCAGAAACCAGTTTTACTGGCATCAGGTCCACCTGTGCTTTCCTGTTGACGGGCCACATGTTGATTTGTCCTGTGAAAACAGATTAAATTTGTGACTTTCTCAGTCAGAAAACATTAGTAACCAATGATGCTGAGCTGCTGGAGACCGGAGGACATGCTGGGTCAGGGTCTGTTTTCTTCTCAGCTGATTGACTGGGGTCTTGGTTGGAGAGGATGGCATCACACGTCACTTAAAGGATTCATCATGTTCTCTGCTGCGATCAATGGACTAATTTCAGCTGTCACTGGAAACTCAACTGATAATCAAAGTGACAATCAATACACCCAAGAGAAAATCAAACTCTGATAATTGTCGATTAACTATTACTGTGATGTGATTACACACAGAACTGACACATTTCAACGGACTGAATTCACTGCAGGAAATGGTAAAACACTGTTAAAAGAGACAATGGACGCAATTTTATGCATTTATTCATGTAGTTATTCCACTCTGATTCAAAGGCTCAAGGCTGGGTCAGCAATTTAATAGCCAAAAATACTCTAGAATTTATGGTTAATGTTTTTATCTCCACGTTTTCTCTTCATTTTTTGTACCATCCTTCCTTAAAAATGCCACAAAACTTTGAAAAGTGCATTTTTGTGAATAGCTCCAAAACTTCTCAAGTTGTTCATATACCCTCCCGCCCCCATAAAAATGTTCCCCACCGTCAAGGCTTGTGAGGTCACAAATTTGCAACAAGAAACCACCAACATTTTTCCCCAAAGGTTTTATAACCATCCTGTTCAAACAACATTCTTTTTTCTTTTTACACAGCCAGAGAACAAAAAAGATTAAACATAATAAACTCCCAAACCTTTGTACAGAGAAATCAAACTAAATGAGGAAAACGTCTCTTATATTAGTCCATGTTTCATCCTTTGAATCCACCTTTGCATTTGTCACTAAACTGGGGAGGGAGACACAACCGTGTCAAACATGAGGCTCTCTGTGTTGTACATAATGTCAATCAGTCCACTTGCTGGTTTTATCTGTTTTATGTGGAATAGAAACCAGTAAGTCTAGGCCATTCAACAAGTAATCCAGTAATGTCTATGATGGTGTGGGCGGTGTACGTGCGTTCAGAGTGAGTGTGTCAGGAGTAGGCCAATCTAAATCAGATGTTTGGATGCATGTCTGTGTGTGTCAAGAGTCTCAGTTTAAGCCAGTCCAAATCCCTCTGAGCATTCCTGAATGGCCAACAGCAGCATATGTCTCAGCTTCTCATAGCTCTCATAGGCTGGGAGGTCCAGCTGGTTAAAGCTGAAAGTAGAAAAAAAGGGGGGGGGGGGGGATGATAACTTAGGTTTTGCAATTTTGCACATTTTAGGATTTCGGTAGTTATTTATCTGTCGGAAAAGTGCAGCGTGTTTACCAGGTATGAGCAGATGGCAGGCGGTCAGTGGAGCGATCGTCACGGTGGATCTGGAACTTCTGGATGCCATTCATACCCTCCAGAGCAGCAAAACCCTGAAGAGGGACCTTGGACGTGCCGGTGACAAACTGCAGGAACTTGGCCCGGTCCGCCTGGTCAAAGGACCGCAAGGCCCTCCAGAACCACTGGATCTAAAATTTAAACATCATGAGAAAAACAGCTGAGATACAGATGTGCGTCCAGGGAACACGGCAGAAGAGATGATGCCAAAATAACAGCAGCTGTGTGTGATAACTGGCTGCTCTAGATCAAGTGTGTGTAGACATTTCAGTAATAATCACAACATGTTTGCTCATCCGTACCTGGATGGAGCTGGACTGATACTTGTGATATTCAGTGTTGGCCTTCAGGTCATCAATATCAATAGTGGGCAGGCCAGAGATGAGCAGCTCCAGCTCCTGCTCAGTGAAGATGGAGATCAGCCTCTTGGGGATGATCTCGTAGAATCCCTCCAGGAAGGCTGCTAACTGCTTTCGGATCGCACCTACAGAAACAAACAAACAGCGTCACTCTGATCTTTTCGTAGCAGTGGGAAAACTCTTTATTTTGGTTACAGCGAACATCATGGTATCAATCCAGTGGCATTTTTCTTCAATGAAGCAGCTTTACTGAATAATGTATTTGAGCAGCAGCTGCCTGCTGCATATTGATGAGTTTATCAATCATCAGAGTTTAAAAGTGCTGCCACCTAGTGCTTTCTTCCTGCATCACTGAGAAAAATGTCTTACCTGAACATTTAAAGTAGCATCTGTTCATTAAAATCTGAATCAACCCACTTGTACCGACTGACTGTTTTTGTCAGTAATGCTGAGAAAATGAAATATTCACTGAAATAATCGGCCTCACCTGTCATCTTCATCTGGCACACCAGGTGCACATACTCTTTTTTGTTTTCCTCTGTGACAAGGATATTGGCTCCATTTGGCTTGAGGTCTCTGACTTCACACACCCCAAACTCCTGGACCTGCACACACACAGCACACGAAGACTTTCAGTACCACACATCTTTCAGCCGAACAAAGATGGAAGCCGAATCTTTCAGCTGCGTTAATGCCGCTGAATGTCAAATTCAACTTTGGCAGCACTTATTTCATACAAACGAGGAGAAGACGCAACTTGACAATGTACTTGAAACTAATGCGGAAGGTTTAGAGAAGAGACACCACCTCTGTGCTGAATGTCAGCTCATAGCCCAGTGTGGACACATCATTCTCCAACAAGTACACCAAGCCCTGGAAGAATGGGTAGTCCTCGCTCTCCATGTCAGTGTACCTGTAAGACCAGAGCAACACAGCATTGAGAAAACACATGCACAATACAGCTGATCGTTACATTCGGTAAATGGTCTGTTGCAGTTATACAGGATGTGGACAGAATGTGCAGGTTACTTAGCAGTGAGGAGGAATCGCTCCAATACCTGACACTCTTGCCCAGGATGTGCTTGTAGAAGCTGCGGGTGAAGTAGCATTCTAGTAACCGGTTATCATAGACCGCCTTGGCCACCACGCGACCCACAAACTTGAAGTAACTGAGGTGGTTCGGATTGCAGTGAGAAGAAGGGTTGATGGTGTAGGTGACGCGATCACCAGGCGAAGTGCGGAACAGGGCGTACATGGGGTTGAACATCTCGCGGGAAATGATCATGTACCATTCCCTCAGCAGACCTCCAGCATCCTGGCCCTCCTCCCCTTCAAACACAATGTACCTGTAACGAAAAGCCAACAGTATGGCTCGGCATGAGCGGTTTGGGATTGAGGTGACATGCAGGTGCAGAGGGGGGCGATGGAAGCTTACAGTCGATTCTTCATGTCCTCCGGGCTCTTGCGATGCAGTTCCCTGTAGGAGTCCTCAAACACATGATCTCTCCTCACATGCACAGCCATGTCCTCCTTCCTCAGGCCTTCATCCAGTCGCTCCAGCTCCTGGCGGAAGTACCTGCACAGACAGCACAAAAGACCAGGGGTCAGGAATTTGAAATGCTATTAGAAAGTCCTCCAAATGACAGAAGTCTAAGATGATCCCCCTTACTTCCTCTTAACGTCAAAGTCCAGGATGCGAATGTAGTCGACCAATACTGCAAACGGCCCATCGGCCAAGTGAGTGGTAGACTGGCGCAGGATCTGGTTGAGCACTGTGCGATGAGTTTCTAAGAGGAAGAATAACCAGCCGTGTTAACAGGGTATCTACACATATCAACATTTGAAATTAAGACCTTTGTAATTCTATTTTAAATTAAATTTAAGACCAAAACAGGCAACCAAAAGTGAAAACACTCTCTAAGCATCTGACTTCAGCGAATAGTATGGTAGGAGTTTAAGAAACATTGTATTTAATGAGAAAGCGAAAATAAGAATATTATTGCGATCCTGCAACGGAAACAATCTCAGAAGACAAATTACCAACAAGGCAAGGCAAATTTATTTGTATAGCACCATTCATACACTACGCAATTCAAAGTGCTAACCCTAACCCAGTCACCAATGGTCTAATACTGTAGTTTCGAAGTATTAGATATAATGTTACATCAGTGAAAACACAGTTCCTTTTGAGCGTCACATTTTTTCCTGTTTTCCTGTGGGTTTCGTGATTCAGTTCTGTGTAAGACAGAACAACATTGTTCGGGCTTACCGGCAAAGCGGAGGAACTTCTGGGTGTCTGGAGGCAGGTTTGAAGAGATGTGCATGGATGACGGTTCCCTGGAAAAGAACGGGTCCAGGGATGAAGGCGTGGCAGGCGTGAGGGGTGCTGGGGACAGCGGCGGGGGCTCGTCTTTGATGTGCGAAAGCTGGCTCTCCCGTGTGTCTCTGACAGGGGGTTTGCTCTCTCTCTCTGTGGCGTGAACGAGGAAGAACGCCTCCACAGCGGGCTGCAGAACTGGGGAAGGACAGAAATATCACTGGGGAACACGTCACTCAGCCACACTTATCAACAGACCTAACTACAATATGTGTAACACAATGAAAGGCAGAGTCCACCTACCCAGTACAGCATGCTGGTCATGGGACTCCTCCAGCTCTTTCAAGCATTCGCCGAGCATGTCCCACAGTTCATCCAACAGCAGCTGCTCACTGAGCAGAGGGAGCTCTGGGAGTCTCTCCTCACTCTCCGACTGGCCGTTTCCTTCTTCATCTAGGCAAAGCAAGTTTATTTGTTTAGCACAACTCATACACAGGAATTCAAAGTCAAGTTACAGCAAATAGAAGATTAACTTGAAATGAAAGCTCAGGCTGCTCCATTGTTTGTGAACAAGCCCAGATTCATCCAATATTATTAAAACTAGAGGTTTTAATGATCCTCTATCAGATTTACATGTAGTTAATCCCAATCACAATAAGGCTCTGGATTAAGGCCTCAAAACCATACATGGCACATTAAAAACGTTGACGGAGCTCAAACATATAAAACGACTCTTGCAGAACTGAGCAGAAACCTGTACTTTATAAAAGTAAGTTTTTCAACTCCAAATCAAGCCACCAATGCAGTATTGTACTGGTAGGTTCTTGATTGCCCCTGTCATTGTTGTGAGCCATTTTTCTAATTGATCAGTTTTATTTTATTGCTTGTTGGAATAAATGAAGATGATTAAGGCCGTTCTGGGTCAAAACCAAAAATCTTTTTCATCTGTGCTCACTGGATGGGGGTCACTGGCTGAAGGTAAATTGTCGTCAGTGCCTCCTACCTAGAGGTGCAGCCTCCTGCTCCAGAGGAGATGGCTGGTCCACATCCATTGGAGACTCGTCTCTTTGGGCTGTCTGGGCCTCGGACATTGACTGCACTTCAGACTAAAGAAGACAAACCAGAAAGGAGCAGAGAGGCAGAGATGGAGGATGAACAGAAAAAGAGAACACATGGAAGAATTAATGGTTACCACAAGGTTTATATGTTTTTTCTCAGTAATACATGTTGATTGGTATTGCCATGCAAAACGACATTCACGTGATCCACAAAGAGCAGAGGAAGTGGGACTGAGTGGGCTGAGCAGGGAGGGCCGAAAGCATGAAGCCATGTCAGCCAGCAAACAAACTCTGTTGATTGGAGCAGGCAGCACATTCACTTCTAGACGATTTCAACAGTTGAACATGTCACTGCGAAACAATTCACCGGCACATCTGTCTTTCTGCTGGAGCCGTCAGCGTACATCATAACAGCAATGTAGATGTCACTACGCATAAACCCTTTGACGCAGCAGGTGGGAGATGATGGCACTGTGCACTATGTTGATGATAGATAAGTCAAGGAAACGGCATGTAAAGGGTGTATCACAGGTTTTAAAAATGTGACATATGCACTGTACATGAAGGATTAGCTTATGAACTTTAAAATGCACAAAGACGATAGAGGTGAAACCACATGACACATGTCAGTAGCTATTTGCCATTTCACTGCATTTACCTTGATGACCACCACAGTAACTAGACTGTGCTGGTCATACTCTACTGTCAGGGGTCTTGTTTTCAGCTTTCGAACGGTCTCCTACTGTAAGTGTGTGCAGTGTGTGAGCAGGAGTATGTCTGCTGTCAGAGCAGCCCATGCTAACCGTGGCAGCAGCAGCCGTGCCAGCAGGGGGAGCAGAACCAATGGGGGCATGGGGGGCTGCCACTGAGGATCCGGCAGCGGCGGTGGCGGCGGTGGGTAGGGGGGCCTGTTGGAGCCGGCGTGCCCGCTGACCCTCTCTCACCATCTGGATGATGGCGTCAGCTTCAGCCTCCAGCTGACGCACCGCCGCCTGTATGCTGCTGGCCGAGCCCAAACTGGTGGAGCCTGGCGAGAGGGAAGACGAGGGTTTTACCACTCGATACACATACATCGAGAATACTACGTACAGTTAACGCCTTCCTACCTAAACGACCTGTCTGCTTGGCTTTCTTGTTGGCGCGGCGTGTGTCCTCACGGAGCTGGATAATGACCTGGAGCACTCGCAGGAAAAACTTCTGGGTTGATGTCTTAGACGTCAGTGAGCTCATACAGGGAAGCTGGAGTTCGCGTCCCCCCAGCGTGCGCTTCTGTGCGGCCACAATCACCACACTCTCTGAGCCATCAAACCTGCGGCCCAACCAACAGATGCATACGAGGTAAAGTAAACTGTATAAGAAAAGTTTGCCTTTGGGTAAAAAATAAAATCTGACAGTATGATTATACGTACTAATGTTACTTAGGTTAATTAAACTAGAATTTCGATCAGACAGTCCTATCAGTCTCTCATGCAAGTGCGTGGACAGCGCAGAGTAACTGCAGGCTAACCTGCTCGTCATCTTGCCCTTTAGTCTGGCTGAGATGGAGGAGTCCTCGGGAGGGGCGTCTGGGGAGTGTGAATCTGCTTGAGCTCTTCTCTGCTGCTCCAAGTTGTACTCTCTAAGTTCAGCCAGTAATGTGCCTGAGAGAGAAAATGTTCAAACATATGCCTAAGTTTAAAAAAGTCATTTAAAAGAAGGAATCAAACAGACTGTAATTGTCCAGCACTGACCGATCTGTTTGCAAAGGGTGTATCCAAGATGTCTAGCTCCACTGAGCAGCAGCCTGAGCACAGTGTCTCTGGTGGCACTGTCTCCTCTAGACAACTGCAGCAGAATGTTAGCTGCATCCTCCAGACCCTCCTCTGAACATGAGTGAGAGGTCAACACCTTGGAAACAGAAGGAAACGAAACACGTCAGGATTAGAAAGAAACATAACAGGGATTATCCAGCTAATTCTGAAAGGAAACAGACAAAACAGATCAACTGTGTCTAAGACGATGTTTGAACAGTGCCAATATACCGTGGTACAGGAACTGTTGGATTAACTAATTTGTCTGGCTACCAAATAGGCACGAGCCCCAGTCTGAACGACTGGTGGCATGTTCATGTTGTTGCTCTTGCTTGTCGATGAGAATCGAAGGAAATTCACATTTTATGTCGTCAGCACACTGTTCTCTTCAGTTTCCTCACTCACCTCCACAGAGAGCTGCAGCTGTTTTTCTGTGAGTCCGGAGGAGGCCATTTTGTTGTCGCTCTCTGTATTGCTAGTAGTGCCCCTCTGTTTCCCTGTTTTGGCAAGACCACACCAAAAAGATACACAAGTTTCTACCAAGATCTCTGTTACACTGTAAGGCCTATGTGGACTAATGACATTATCCTGGAGTAAATTAACAATACCTGTGGAGGTCGTTCCAATGGGCGTGGATGTATATATTGTTGTAGAGGATGTCTGAAAGGTTGCTAGACCTGTCCCTGAGGATGTACTCTGGGCTGCAGCTACCCCTGAGGCTCCTGGGCCAGCCACGGTGGGCTGGGTAGAGCCTGCTGACACTACGCCCTGTGTCGTAGCCGGGGCTGTGACTCCTGAGCTGGTTGCTGTGCTGGGGTTGGCAGCCTGTGGGGTGGGGTGTCCAGCAGGCACCTCGGTGGCCTTGTTGTCAGGTAGGGCAATGGATATGAGGGAGAGCAGGCGCAGCAGCTTTTCAGTGAGCAAGGAGCTCCGTCTGATTACAGGGTGGGACAGCATGTTCATCAGCTGGCCTAGAGGGGAGGTCTCCAGGCTAAACTGGCCCCCCTCAGCCTCTGCACTGCCCCCCAGAGGCACTGTCTTCATGGAGGCTTTGCCTTTGCGGCTGACATTCATGTTGTCCAGCTTGACCAGCAGGTCCCAAAAATCGGTGGAGATTCCCAAAGACTGGGCTGTAGAGACAGTGGAGCCCAAGGAGTTCTGGGTATTGGGGGCATTGGAGCTGGGGTTGTTCTGTGACTGTGACCCTGACCTGGAGCCCCCGCCTCCACTTCCTGCCCCAGAGGAGCCTGAGCAAAGACGAGAGTCCAGGTCAGAGGACGCTGCTGATAGGTCCTTACAGCGTTGCTGAGTGAAGTGACTGGGGAACACCTGCGGAGACAGACAAGGAATAAAAATGACCCTTATTAAAACGAAATTAAATTTTTTAGAACATTTAAATATTACAGATGTATACAGGCTGTAGAGACAAATAGGTGAACCCTGACCTTAGCTAGCTGAATAAGTGTGTCCAACACATGTCGACACACCACTGGAGCAGCTTGTGGGTGGATGTGGACAGTGGAGCCTCCGCCTCCAGCACACGTGACACCTGCTGCAGTGCCTGACATGCCTCCTCCCAGTGTTCCAGTTCCTGTAGAACCCCCAGTTGAGTGCCGGTCAGCGTGCTTCCTACCTGATGCTCTCTGGATCTGGAAAATGTTTGTCCGGCAGCCCAAGGCTGCATCCATAGAAACAGACAGCCAGGAAAGCTGGCTGGAGCTGCGAGACTCCACCCTGTTCAGTAGTTCTAGGGAGGAAGATGAGGATGAAGAGGAAATGGAGGAGGTAGTCGAGCCTTTTCCTCCACAGCCTCCCTGGATGCTCCTCTTGCCACGAGAGTCTTCTAGACGCGAGGTCTCCACACACACTTCACTCTCGCTGCTGCGCTGGAGGATGGATAACAGGCTGCGGATGACCCATCCACGTGTCTGAGAGTGGTAGCAGAGGTTCCTGAGCACACGGTGCAGACGGCTGGTGTTAAGCTTCGGTTCATCCACAAAAAGCAAAACCAGCAGGCAGGACAAAGCCTCGTGGTCCAGCAGCAATCGACCACGCAGACGCAACAAGGAGTCCACGCTGGAACTGGATGCTCTGGGGAAACCGAAGAAAAACATTCAATCTGACCACTGCCAATATTTTCAGTTGTCTATTAAACAAAGTTAGATATATGCTTGTCCAAACTGGCGATCAGATCACCATCTCCTCTCACCTGTGGTTTGTTCCTCCACCCATCTGAAATGCGCCTCCTCGCTGCACAGCCAGTCGAGTGTACTGGACTCCCCGATTGCTGCCCAACCGACTGGTGAAGGCTGGTGAGCGCAAGATGGCTGATAGGGCTGAGGACGAACTATGACCAAACAGTCTCTCATGCATCAGTTGCCTCTGGCGCGCCTCCTGCTCTCGACGCAACGCGGCTGCTTCAGCAGCAATGTCTGGGGGCATGACAGCCAACACGCTGTCCTCCATGTCCTCTAGGACACTACGCCGGAGCTCTGAAGGCAGCGTCTGAATGAAGGTGACTGGATCCAGAGGGGTGTCTCCCTGTGGAGGCTGCTGGGCCAGCTCCCTGCGCTGTTGCTCTGCACGTTGCTGAGCAAGAACCTAAGATGAACAAAGAACTGGCTGGTGACTTCTGTGCTTCTCCCTGGCAGTAAAGCTATGCATTCTGCAAATCCCCTGTACAATTGTTTAAGTTAAGAATTTCTCACCTCCTCCTGGATGGCAGGTGGTAAGGCCGCCAGGAACTCTGGGCTGACCTCTGTAACCCCAGGTCCTCCTAGTACAGGTGCAGTGGATGAAGACAGGCTGGTGGCAGCAGGAGGACGGGAGGGGGGTCTGATGCCAAGCTGATTTTGCAGCACCTCTCGACGGATGTCCTCTGGAAGAGCTGCCAGGAAAGAGGGATCCACACCTTCGGGCAGACTGATGCCTACCAAAAAAGTATTGCAAACATTGAATCAAATATAAATCAAATATATCAGAAACAGCAGAAAAAGTATCGTAGAGATTATTTTACCTGCAAGTGGGTCCTCGTCCTCATTGCTGGTGGATGGCAGGGGCTCTTCCTGGATGGCCTGAGACTGGCTGTCAGCGCTGTCACTCCTGGGCATCGTTTCCCCAGGGGATGAGACTGAAGTGGAGCTGTAAGCATAGAAGCAAAAACAGCCACATCAGTCACACGGTCAAAACACCTCAAATGGAGTCGGTGCACAAACTTGAGAAACAATGTTAAATAAAATGCAGCAAAAAGAAAATGCATCTGTTTTGCAATAGACAAACATGGCATGTGTGTAGACATTTCACATGACCTGCAATTCCCTTTTTAAAGAAGCCTTGAAGGCAGATGACACTCACCCAGTCTCTGTGTCAGTCTGCCTGTCTGCAAGCCTGCTGTCCCTGCTACCAGACAGCTCCTGAGGTAGCTGGGCAGTCTGGGCGGGGTTGGCAGTGGCTTCCTCCTGAATGGCAGATGCGGGGCTGCTGGTATCCATCGGTGAGCCTTCCAGTTGTGACACGCCCACAGCTGCAGGCTCAGAGGTCTCCACAATGTCTGGACTTAGGGAGGCTAAGGAGGGGAAAAAGTGAGGGTACAGGTTAGGAAACTGTCCTTCACTGCACTAGAGCAAACCAATCTTTGGGTAGCCAATTTGTATTTCTGCATTTAGAAAACGTCATTATAGTTACAAGCTATGAGCTCAACGACATTATTTACATTACACGTGTCCTTACTGTTGGCCAGTCTGTATAATGAAAGTTTTCAAAGTGAGTCTACCTTCCCTGACTTCATCCAACGCTTCTCCTCCACCACCACCTCCTCCTCCGACTCTCTCACCGATTGTGGGTGCTGGGGACATTTCCATCTGAGATGCCTCTGCTTCACTGTTAGGCCTGTCAGCTGCCGACAAGGGTGGGAGGCCTGCCCCTGCCAGAGCAGCCAGCGAGTTGGCATGCGAGTCGGCCAGTAGGAGGTCAGCAATCGGCTGGTGAACTTGCTGACTGATGGCGGTCTCCAAGGAGACTAGCGCCTGTTCATGAGAAGCAGGTGTGGTGGGAGTGACCTCTCCAGATGGTGGAGCAGTGAGGAAGCCCTCCGACACCCTGGGTGGGTCCAGACATGACGCTGTACCACCCTGAGCCTGCTCACCCTCTGCAACATCCAGAGTGAAAACGTGCATTAAGAAAAGGACATAATTTTAATACAGTCTTGAGGAAGGAAAAAAAGAAGCTTAGTGGTTTTCTTGTGAGTAAACATGCATTAAAAAAAAAAAAAAAAAAAAACATTCTGAAAATATCACCACACAACTGTTGCAAGTGGCTTAGCTCAACTTTTTTCCAATGCTGACAAAGTGTTTTCAATGTTAATTGGCAATTATAAAATTTAATGATTACACATTTTCAGAACCATTAAATAGCTTTCCCAATTAAAAATGTTAATCAAACAAAAAGCAGAGCTCAGAGCAAGGTCACATTAACAAAACTGAAACAATATGCTGATTAGTTATTGATTGGTTTCTACGTAGATGCCAATGGATCCTGCTGAGGAAGGCAGTAAGTTGTATAGTTATCTCCTGAACGGGGTGCACAATCCTGATCCCCAGCAACAACACAACTTACTACCTCACCCCAGCAAAGCCAGCTGCAGAAAAATGCAATGAGCACAAGATGCAGGAGAAGGAACATTGTACACCAGGGATGGTAGATACATCTCATTATGTACTCAAGACAACAATGAAGATGAGATACTTTCCAGGATTGGCTGTTATTTGAGTCACTTGCGAGTTAAGCTTCTCTGCAGCAGATAAAGATGTCGAGCTGGAATGGCGTTGCCATAAGAAAGACAGTAGACTGTATAGTTATCTCCAAGATCTGGTGTGATCCTAAAACTATACAAACTACTACCTCATCCCACAGCACGCTCTCCTGGCAGCTGCCATCTGGGCGCTCATCACTCGGATACATCCACTTCAGTCAGGTCAAGGATTTTGAACATAAAGACTAAACTACAGACAATTACAATCTGTACAAATGTTATTACCTGCAGTGTTCTCTGCACCGTTAACTGTCCCCAGTCCAGAACCCTATACACAGACAGTTGAAAAGTAATTAGCAATAGATGTCCTGAAAAGGGGCATGCAGTCTGAAAACTTCTCCACTTCCAAGCCAACAAACATTATTTGCCAACCTGCAGGTTTTGCTCCCTGGCCTGTTCTGCTCCAGAGGCCCTCCTCTCATTCTGCTTTGACTCTTCCTCCTCAGCAAGCTGCCTCCTCCGCTTCTCCCTACGCTCTTCCAGTTCCTCATCTCGCAGACTCTCCAGGTGCTGCAGGATAGGCACCTTCACCACTGAAAGCAAAGACATCAGAGTTCATCCTCGCCTTTCTAAGGAAACCTGCGGCACCATGTCTCAATCAAAGTGCTTGATTAAAAAGCTAATTCTCTGTGAATTTCGTTAAAGTTCTACTAATATGTTAAAAATAAATAAATTCTGAAAGCACCACACAGCTGTCCTAAAAGCAGTGCCGCTACCAGCATTGAGGTAAAATTATAAAATTATTCTCCAGTTTTCAACCAACCTACCTGCTACACAGTCATGCATACTCTCAGCATCCAGCACTTTACACTCATCTGTCCATCTAGTTAAGGCAGTGGGAATACTGGAGAGGGTGCCTGGAGACACAGAACAAGCAGTTTAGGAATTCAAACTAATAATAAAACAAAAAATGTAATTGTAGTGTAATCATTTAACAGCTTATTGTCATGCTCACCTGCTTGTCCTCCAGTACTGCTCTGCTCATGGAAAAAGTCATCCAACAATTCATCATCAGAGCGAGCGATAATGTGCACATCCTCATTTCCAACCAAAAGGCGGGCACGGCCACGAGACTGCAGAGGCAAAGAGCTGGACAGCTGTAAAATGTCTGCTGCAGCACTGGGCCCTAACAATCTGAAGAAAAGGAGTAGAGGGAGCACACATTTTTAGTTAGTATCATCAATTAAAACTGATGTAACAGAAATCGGGACACACACAAAAAACATTTTCACCTTTGCAAGATGAGTGGAGGGTTGGGCTGGCGGTTGCCAGGGTAGTGGACATGGATGGTGTGTCCACTGTTGGCGGTGAGCTGACGCAACGTTCGCTGGCTGCGACCCATGCCTTGTGCCAGGCGGCCACTAGTGCCTGCAACACCGAGGGTGAGGGAGCCGTGGTCAGCATGACGCACCATCAGTGGGTGGGAGCTGGGGATGTTGCCTGGGGAAGGAGGGATGTCGGCTGCCAGAGAAAAAAAAAAAAAAAAAAACAAGAAACACAAACAGTGTCAGATATTAAGGAGACTGCATTGCCACAACCGTACACTCTGACAGACCGTTGTGTAGCTGGAGCCAGTCTAGGAAAACCCAAAGTAAAAGTTTTAAAAGATGATTTTCTACAACCAAGAAGGCCAATTGTAAGAAGGATTTCATTACTACAATTTTTAAAAAAGGACAATTTCGTACATTGCCAGAATCAACAAATCAGCCTCAGTAATTGTTAGTGATCGACTGTCCTGCTTACCGTTGTTGGTGAACATGCTGTCAAACTCTATGATGAGGTCATCGTCCCGGTCAAACCTCTCAAAGCGGATGTGTGGTGCAGCATTTATGTCAGGAAAATCTTCATCCAACTCCATCTCTGAACCTTCATCATCATCATCCTCGTCTCCTTCTTCATCATCCTGGAGGAAAAACAGCAGCCATGAGTTTTATAGATGAGCATCAGTAAGGACAGTGAAACTTCACTGCATTAATGCATACCTGATCCTCCTCCTCCTCCTCTTCTTCCTCCTCTTCTTCATCCTGGCTGTCTTCATCATCATTGCTGCCACTAGAATCTTCCTCTTGTGTGTGTTCCTCATCCTCTGGTTCGAGGATGTTCATGGAGTCTGATAGAAGAGAGAAACACAAACACCTCTCCTTAAAATTGAGACGCCATCAGTTTCAGCAACTCTGAGGTTTTTCTATCATGATAAAACAAAAAGTTCTGCCGAGCCAGTGTCTTACCCTCCCGGTTGGCCTGCAGAGTGGATGCCTGACTAATATTGGAGGGGGCCTCATCCATCAACACATCCTCCTGCGATTCATCTTCGCCGCTGCGTCCGACTAAAAGAGAACAGCACAACACATGTGACACACTGTGGGTTTATTTAGCCTATTTGCAACACAAGGAATACCCTTATCGTGGAATAACATCCAGCAAAGACAGTTGTGATTTCACGATTCTCTTTTTACCATCTAACCTCACTGACCCCCCCCCCCAAGTGTCTTACCTATAATTGTGCTGTTAACCGTGCCAGCATCTCTCTCCAGCAGCTCATCGATCAGATCCACCAATTCATTCTCCACCTGTAAGCACAACAAGAAAAGACATACCAGCACAGTGTCATTAAGTGGAGAAATGGACACAGCACCAGGAATATCAGTAATTTAGGTTGTTAACACCCAGTTTAATTTTATAGTTATGAATTATAGCTATTACAGATGAGGTCATATGGTGAAATATAAGTATTATACAGAATACAGTCACCTGCATAGCCTGTGTGCTGAGAACCTCTGGTTGACCAGCAATGACCACTGTGTCTCCCTCTGTCTCCCCGTCCATCAGGTCGCTGTCTGTCCCCTGCACCCTGTGGTTTCCCTCCACTGGCTCTGCCTCTCCAGATTCTCCTGAAACACGTCAAACATCAGCAACATCTGGAACCACTAGATAGAGATTGTTGAATTATCCCATCGGATTCATGCAGATACCTTGATCCTGGGTGTTGCTGTTGTTGTCCCTGGCAGTGCCCACAGTGTCATGTTCAGCCTTGTTCTTGCTGGAGCCTCCTTTGCTGCCAAATAGACTGCTGGGCTGGTTAACAATGCGGGACAGAGTCTCCAGAGGCTTCAGGGCCGCATTAACCGTGTTGGCCATGTTGGGACTAAGACAAGTGATGTACAGGAAGAGTATTCAGTCACTGGTCGTTGATTTCACAAACTAAATAGTACTATTAAACATATAAGCCTAACTTTACCCTACGGTTTACTAAGGGTTTTCAACAGACTCAACACTGAGTTGATGATCTGGCCCAGTTTAAACTGAGAGAGCCATCTATCTGAAGTTACACTTCAGATTAACATGGTGGGATCATATACCTTGACAAATCCAAGCTGTGGGGAACACGGGCCAAGTCATTGACCAGTCCTTTCTTAAGGAAGAGCCTTATGATATTGTTCATGCCGTTGTGCTGGGTCTTGGCTGCTGCTGTGCTATAGAAACTGGATGTGGAGGGACATGACTCCATGATGGTGCTGATAATGCACATCACTGCCTGAAGCCTGTGAAACATAGCAAGGACCAACAAGTGAGAACAAGAGTAAAGTTCTGTACCGATCCATATACAAAATCAATCAATCGAGGGTTACAATAAGAACGCCACGTTGGTTTTACGCAATTTCTATGCTGTTTACCTTGCATGTTTTTCTGCACCTTCTGCCATTGCTAGGGCTCGACTAAGAGCAGCCTTCACCTCATTGACCAGAGCCACCTGGGCATCAGTGCCTGTGCCAGCAGCTGCCAGGCTGGCTAGGAAGAGACGTGCCAAGGCTGGGGTGTCCTTGTCCTCTGAATTCTGGGTGTGAGGCAGCAAGTGGTCGAGCACAAAGGCAAGAACACTGCAATCCTGTGACAAACAGATGCCAAAATTGGTTAAGAAGAAACTATTACTGTAAAGACATGACAATGTGTAAGTGTGAAAAGCGTCTGTTTGACAACCCACCTCCTTAATCAGCTCAGACTGTCCAGCAGTGTAGCAGTAGGAAGCAATTAATGTGGCGATGCCCACGTAGGAGCGCACAAGCTCAGCCAGCAGTCTCAGGATGGTGGAGGTGGGCATTAAAGGCTTGCTCGCCTTTACCTTGGCTGCTTTACTCTCATCTGAACTGGTACCCTTCTCTCCCTCCTGTTCTTTCTTCTCCTCCCGCATCTCTTCTGGCGTGGAGGCTGGGAACGTTAGCGCAACATACAGATCATATGCTGTACAAACATAAAAACTACCAAGTAGAGTAGTTTGTCTGCTTTCCTCTTGGCATACAGGTTTGTCAGGCCACACAGTGGTTTGGTATCTGATATGTGATTCATATGCACAGACAAACATTTTATTCTTACCTTCTCCTTGTGGTGTGCCAGACTGAGAAGATTCAGCCACACCTCCATCGGTAGCAAACACTTGAGGCTGAGAGAAGGAGACACAGCTCTATTACCTGATGATTTCAACACAGGATGACCTGAACTTCTTGTCGCTGAGACTCACATTGATATGGAACGCAGACTGGGAGTAAAAGTCGCTGCCCTGCCGGGTGAGTCTGTACTGCTGGTATACATCATCACCGACATCCTGCAGTATCTGGCACAGGTCTTGGCCACCAGGCACCACTGCTGCACGTTCTTCTGGACGTTCAGCTGTGCAACACACACACAAACACACACTTAGCTGAAATGTTCAAATAGCTATTTCCATTAAAATTAAACGTACACCCTTCACAGATACTTGTTATGATCTTAATTTAAAGAAACATCTCACATTCTTCAGGAGCATGGTATGCAGCCAAGGCATTGAGCATGTCATAGATGACCTCCTTGATGGTGTCAGGGATAGGGGGTAAGGGTGACAGTTTCAGAGGAGTGGTCTTCACCAGCTGCACTGCATTGGGCCCTTTGATTCGTAGGTTCTCAAACTCATCATCAGAAGCTGTTGAAAGAGTGAGTTTAACCTGAATTTTAAGAACGTGTAACTAAATTAATCAGTCAAAAGAACTTACAGTACCAGTAACTTCAGATCTAATCAGAGGTTACCACACCTACTAAAGCACAAGTACACACTCACCAGTGCCAGCTCCACGGGGTGCTGGCAGAGCAATACGGACACAGTTGCTGGCGGTTTCAGTGAAGCATTCAGGGTTACGACAGGCGGCAGGACCCAGGACGCGAAGGATATAATTGATTTCTCTGGAACCAAGGCTGCCTGACACCACTCCTGAAGTGGTACTACCTGCTCCGCTGGTCACAGCTGATCTGACCACCTGTGGCAAACAAAGTGTTTGTATAGTTTTAGGATCACACCGGATCTTGGAGATAACTATACAATCTACTGTCTTTCATAAGGCAACGCTATTCCGGCTCCACATCATTATCTGCTGCAGGACCTTAACTCTTTATGTTACACAAAAATTTAGAAGAAGTACTTTATTAATTTACAATTTACTTTATTAATTTAAGTAATAATTTACAGCTACTGCTCAGGGAACAGCATAGTCAGGAAAAGAAAAATGGTAAAGAAACGCAACCAGCTAATAGTATAGAGCTCCATTTAGACTAAAGAGCAGACCAACCTTTTCCATCGTGTGCCGCAGTGTGGCTGGATCTTCTATGATGTGTCTGAACAGAAGAGTAACGAGTGGGGTGAAGCCATTGAAGCCAGAGGTCTGTGTTAGCCCCAGAATCATCCTTGTGCTCTTCAGCTCAGCAAACATCATTGCATAGTGGTGATTGCGTGTAAGACGCAAACAAAGACGCAACGTAGCGTGGAGAGTGTCTGGGTCCACAGGAACACTTATCATACTGACACAGGCCCGGATAAGAACGGTGGTCATGTCCTCTGTCAGGCCACGTACAACAATGTCAGAGCTCTGAGAGTACTCAGACTCCAGGGAGGACGAAGGGCCAGACGTGGTGTCCTTCAACTGGCTGGAATCATCCTTAGGAGCACTCATCTCCACTGCTGCCCCTGACTCGAGGTCAGTCTGGGTTTCCTCCACTTTGCTCCTGTCCGACTCCTCTCTCTCTGAGTCAGTAACGCTACCAGTCTTGACAGGCTTGGGCATGCGAGGCACTCTCTGGACAGTCAACATCACCGGCCTCCTGTTACCAGTCTCTTCGTTTACCTGCAAAACAGAGGTTACAATCAAACCCAGCAAATCAAACATAAAATTAAGTTTTTTGGTTTTCTACTTTTTGGCTACTCTCTGAACCTTAAATGCTTGTGTACCTGCACCATGGTGTTAAACTGCACGGTGTATCTCCGGCGTCCAGCTGTGAAGCGAACACTGCTCTCCCCGGCCCTCCACGCAGAGTCGATGGTACTGTTGTTTGAGGCGCTGTAACTGCACCAACGGCCTGAGCGGTCATCGAACCATCGCCAATTATTCCCATTGGGTTGCAGATACTAAACGGTACACAGAAAACTCACTAACTGTAGAGGTAGGCAAAATACACTAACGCAAATAAATTATGGCAAATTACTAAATGTACCTATATACCAACATATTATGTACATACAGTACAATGATTTTTTTACACTGTTTCTACTCATGGATCCATAGTACATGATTGTCTATACCTGTGCTTTTAACTAGGCACACCTGTAGATTACTTTCACTGGAACCTGTGCGTGGTTTTCTTCTATAAATTTGACTGTACCTTGTTCATTTGCTCTCTGCGCTTTGAAGAAACTGCCATTTTCTCATAGAAGTCGATGATCAACAGCACTGGTGTGATCCATCTGCAGACAAAGGAGTTTTTAATATGGTAAATACCACAAACATATGAGGTGCTGGAACATTTGAAAGGGCAGAGACATGTGGGCTGTGCAAAACTCACTTTGGCGTCTGAATGTCTTTCTGTTCTTTAGCAGCCTGCAGACACGGCTGTACAACCTCAAGCAGCTTAATCAGCAAATCGAGAATCCCACTCTTCTCCACCACTTTGGCCCCCAACAGCTTTAGTTCCTTCCAAAACAACAAACAATTGTTTGGGGTGTGCAGATGACAAAAAAAAGGATTTCCTCCATCTATGAGTTAAGATTTAAAAGGTCAGAACTTTAAACAGGTGGACTTCTGTTACCTCAAAGAGCAGCGTGAGCAGCAGAATTCGCGTTGCCAGCTTGGAGGCCTGGGGCAGTGTGGCCATCTGTCTGGTCCACTCAGACACAGTCTTGGTGTCACTGGTAGTCAGGGGCTCAGCCGCCTTGATCAGCACGTCTGCTGCCTCCCACACCTACATGCAACATGAACAGAATCAGGCCAGTACAAACATGTTGTGCTTCAATTGTCCAGACTGTCAAACTCACAGCTTAAAGATGTTTCCATGGTCACTTGTAATTAAAACACAAATATATAGAACGTCTTACAGAGCGGCAATCACACTGAAAAAACGTGTTATTTATTTGAAATAACCAAAAATAAAAAAGACAAAAATACTGAATTATTAATAGAATGCACAAAAAACATGACAGCAAAGACAGTCCAGCACCTTCATTGCATATAAGAATATTTGTAACCTAGAACAGGAATGAACCCAAACCACCTTCACAGTCCTAAGAATATCGACTTTGCCGAGTAAGTTCTAGAGAGCAATTTAAACATGCATTCATACACTAACCTGGTGGACAACCTGTCCAAGGATAAGATCTCTGTACTCCGGGCCACTCCTCTTGATGGCAGTCATTAACAGGTCACAGAGTCGGTAGACTGTGTCTGGCAGCTCATCCAGAAGATGGAAGCAGCCGGGCAGCATGGAATCGGTGAAGGCATGCAGCTCCTGTGGGTCCAGCGGCTCGGCCTCCATGAAGCGCTCCAAGCAGCGGGCCTCTTCCTCTTCTGCCCGCTCCCTGGCCCTCCTGTCCTCCTCCTCTCGCCGACGCGCTGCTTCCTGAAGCAGATGCAGAAATAATCTCGCCAGCTGCTCAACTAAATGCCAAGTTATTCATTTACAGTGGAATGTTTTTTTTTCATGTAATCTAAGCAGCGAGAATGACGCACCTCAGGGGAATCAGAGCGCTGCTCCATGCTGACTTCTTGCCCAAGTGACATGGCAATGGCCCTCATCATCTGGTCCTCTTCAGACATAGTTAGGTCCTGAATGAAACCAGAATCAGTGTCCATCAGAGTGTGACTTATGAAAGTAACACAGAATGGAAGTGTGTGTGTTCTCTGTATAAAACCTTACTCTTACTGCTCCACCAAGAAGTGGAGGAGGGTGCGTAAGGAGGTACTCCGTGGCTTGCTCCATGGTGCTGGTGTTCAGTAGGGCCTCCATTGCATGCTCTCTCGAGAAACCCATGTCTATGAGCTAAAACACCACACACAGTAGGAAGCAGTAATTTGATAAGAGTAAACAGATGATATCTTAAAGGAAAGGAAAACAAAAGGAGGGGATTTCTGAGGCTCAAACGATAAAAAGTGAGGGCAGTCAAAAACGCTAAGCAGACCCTCATCCACTTAGTTCTCGTCTTCCCTTCTTTTATGAATCTACACATAACTTCTCTAATCCCTCTAAAAACACCCACTCCAACATTGTTCCTTGACAACACCAACCTAATATTCTGCCTCAAGAGGTCTGAGTAATCCAACAATCTGGCCCAGATTCTTCTGTCCCCTTCCCTTGTAAATTCAGTCATCCGTCTCCAAACCTTTTTGTCTCCTTTCTTATTTTCTCACCCTGTCCCTGGCTATTATACCTGCTCGAGCTGCTGCTGGTGGACCTGTGCGTGTCTCCCGCTCCCTATTTCCTGTTATAAAACAAAAGGTGGCCCAGGATTCAGAGCATGCTGAATATGTCAGAGAGCTCGGTAAACACAGCACTTCTGTTTTAGTTTCTTGCCCACAAGATATGCAATTATGCAGTTGGCAACCTGGTGTCAAAACTGCCTGCAGTAGTGGCAACGCAAGCAAAAAATACTGCACGAACAAACTGCAGCAGCAAATAAGCAGCTACTCTACACAACACAGCACAAAGTGGAAAAAAATAAAATGTATACAGACATGACAATATTTTAAAAATGACATCAAAGGTCCCAGTGTGGCAGATTGGTTTCCCCATATACCTGTGTAAGCTGAGCCTGGTTGACTTGAGGCTCACGCCGGGGGGTAGAATTGGTTGAATCCTCGGCCGATCCTCCTGCTGGCCCTCCAGAAGTTGTTGCTGATGCTGCTGGTGCATCTCCAGCTGTTGCAGATGCTCCAGGGGCCCCACTGGGTCCCAAAGAACCAGAGGAGGCCCCTTCATCATCAGGGCGCACTGTCCCCTCCCTCTCTTTGGCCAGACGTTCCTGAATGACAGGCTCCCCCCTGAGGATGTGGCAGAGGATGGCCAGCATGGACTCAGCCATCCTGCCTCCGTACACCTTCAGTGGCTTCCTGTTCCACAGGCTGCGGATGCAGCTGAATGCAGCCTTGATGAACAAAAGAACAAAAGCATCAACATTGATTCATGGTTAATCTTCCAGCTCTTATTTCTCTGAAGGAAAATATGTGTTTCACTCCAACAAGGCAGTTTTCACTATGTTGATAGGTCCAAACTAACTAATGTTATTGTAATAACGAGGTATTGTAAAGGTTCTAGGGATGAGGGAACTTTGTCTAACACTTCCTTGTTCATCAACATAGAATTAAAATGCAACAAAAGAGAACCATCATTTTAGAAAAACAACTAAGAAAGAATATTCTGTCCATTGTTGCTCATTTCCCTGGCAAATGTTCTCTCATGGGTTTAACCACCTGAATGCCAAGCATTATGGAAAAGTGTATTCTTATGCTGAAAGCAAACATTACTTATGAAGACAGTAAAGGACTAATCCCAACATTATAGCAAGTGAATACTGACCTTCTGTGTGACTATGAGGAACCGAAGGGCACTGAACTGGGGCATGGTTGGTGTTACCCCAGGCATTTTAGCTGGCAGGGAATGGGGAGAGTCCAGCACAGTGCTTGGGTTCACCATCTTCTCCACCAGCATTAACCAGGCATCCAGGAACTCCCCGGTCCCATCTGGGAGATCCGCATGCTCCAGACCCTCAGACACAGGCACCTTTCCACCCATTGACAGGGCCCAGTTAAATGTCCTGCACAACAGCAACACAACCAAAAGAATTCATGTCATAAAAAGAAACCAGAATATTACAGCTGTTAGCATGAGAACCTTGAAAATAAAATACTGTTCTTGGCCTTGATATATCACACGAGGGGGAGGACTTACTCAAATAAGGCATCATGCCCCCCAGAACAGAAGAACTTTTGCAGCATGAGGTGGTAGGGGTACTTCCTCTCATCAAACAGCATGGGAGATGTGAAGCCCACTGAGCAGATGAAGAAAGTGAGCCTGCCAGACAAGAAGACCAAACTCTTTATCACCTTTGCTTACGACATGGATATGACCAAAGGGGCACAGCAAAGGGGTACTCCGCTCTTACCTAAAGCGAGGGGTGGGTGTGTAGGGTGGGGGCTGCCAACTCAGACCTTTGGTGAGGAGCTTTGTAAGAGCAGAGGCAGTAGCCC
The DNA here is from genome assembly GCF_900324485.2 of Mastacembelus armatus. Classification (NCBI taxonomy): domain Eukaryota; kingdom Metazoa; phylum Chordata; class Actinopteri; order Synbranchiformes; family Mastacembelidae; genus Mastacembelus; species Mastacembelus armatus. The sequence continues at coordinate 348,517 of NC_046639.1, read as the reverse complement.
GGGCGGCGGGTGTGGGAGTAGTGCCTGTGCTTGTGGCATGGTGGGAGCGACGTTGGCGCACTGGAGAGCCTACGCACAGCTTCACCAGCAGGCCGAACAGCTCTGCCAGAGCCCTACCTAGACGAGATGAAGCTGAAAAACACACACGGTGGTTAAGTAAGGCTGAAAATCTTCCAAAATCTAACAATTTAAAACACTTTATTTTCAAAATGGGGTTATATATGTAAAGAAATGTATCTCACCAGAGAGGAGCGGTTTAATCTGTTTGATACGGGTGGCCATAGCTGGTGTAAGTTTGGACTTGGCCTTAGGGTCTGCAGCAGTGGGTTCATCTGTCTCCATGGGAGCCAATGCGTCCCCATCCAGACCCATGCCTTCCAATAGCCCACCAGCAGACGAATCCACAGATATTGCCTCAGATTCTGCTGGAAAAGGGTAGAGGATACTGAAATCCTGGGACATGCTGGCACACTGCTGTTTTCAGTGGACTAAGTTAAATGCTTCGATTACCATTCCTCCTGGAGCCAGAGGTTGTCGCCGCTGCAGTGCTGCCAGATGGCTTCTCCTCTTTGGGCACCAGTTTCTGCATGTCAGCCTGGCCAAACTCACATCCTGGTGGCAGACTGTTGGGGCCAGGCAGTAGGTGTTAGAGGGTAATAGCTGACTGTAAAATTAAAATTAAGGCAGTAAAGGATAAAAGACTCACCTGTTAGGCGTGCAAAGAGACAGCAGCACAGTGCTTTCCCACACCAGAGAGCAGTAGAGCTGACTGAGCTTGTTAAGAACATTTAACCCCAGCTGGGAGCCCCATTGGTTGACTGAGATAGCCCTGATCTCACTCTGTGGCAGAAAAATTTAAAAGATTGTGCAGTAATTCTTGATAACTGGGTGTCTGATTTGTAATTTGTGCACGACTACCAATTTCTAAAGTAGCCTAATTACAAGGATAGGTATTGAGTCCTTTTGCTGTATTAAATAGAAAAATAGAAGTAGCCACCATGTTTCTGCAATTGTGCTTTATAAGAGAATAAATCCATATTTACCTGTCCTACTCTGCAAGTATGGACAAACATGAGGATGTAGGCGTGCGCTGCAGTAAGCGCATGTAGCAGTGGTGTGGCACGGGCTGACAATGTGGCGTCGGTCACATGGCCCGCATTAGCCAGTTCTCTGAGCAGCACAGACCCACCGGGCTCCTCGATTGGTCGATGAAGTGGCTCCAGAGATGTCAGAATACTGTCCAGTTGACACAGACCTTCTTGGAGTACCTTGGGCTCATGTGACAGGGTCTAAGAGGGAGAGTTTAGGAGGGGGAACAAGAAAAAGCTTCAATCTACATTCGACAGAACGATACTGACTGAGAACATAGATTAATATTATTCTCTGGTTAAATCTGGCACTGTAACATAACAGATGTTACTGCCTGCTGCCTACTATCAAATAAAACCACAACAGCAACTTGTTTTTGTGCTCACCAATATGGACTTGCAGACTCCTGCCACAGCCTGGCAGGCAGCAGAGGTGGGGAAGTCTATGGGCAGGTTGGGCAGGCCCAAAATTGAAACCAGAGGGAGCAACCCCTTCTGGTTGACAAACTCCTGACAGTGGTCATCGGTGGTGTTGTTGCTCAATATGGATTCCACAAACTTCATCTGGAAAACGCACACATCACAAACATCACAGAGAAATATGTCACACCACCACCACCACCAAAAAAAAAAAAAAAAAAAAAAAAAAATTTGTCGAACACTGACCACATTAAGAATATAATCCATTAGAGGAATGGGTATCCTCTCCTCAGTGCCCACCACCCTGCAAGAATACACACATTATCAAAATGACAAGTACCAATTAAAATGTCTGAAATTCAATCAGTTAACTTGGGGAAAAAAAAAAATCTGTGTCTGTAAATAGTTGTGGCTCTATTCTGTGGTGTTATGAACTCAGCGTCATACAGTTCAAGTGGCACTGACTGTCTGTTGCTCTCTGGTTCCCCCTGCTGCTGGCTGAATGTATGGAGGGCCTCCTCTTCCTCTTCGTCCTCACTCGAAGCTTCTTCAGCAGCATGGCTGGAGCGTGCTGGTGGCACTGCCACAGTGCCATCTGCTTTCTGGATAGACGGTTTCTGGCAGATGTACTCAGGGGCTCGACCTAGATTGCAGATCTCCTCCAGTAACTGCAACACCAATTTAGCTTTAACCATCCGGACAAATCATGCATTGGCATTTGAAAAAGTGCTACGACATAATGTACACTACCTTAATAATGGCAGTAGTGGCATCAGTCTTCAAAGTGGGCTGATGTCTCATGAGTTCATCCACAGCACTGCCCAAGTTGGATGCGGTGTCACCTGAAATCAAATGCAAAACGTAAGACAAGCAGGTTCCACAGGGGAAGATGTGAATAGAGCAGCCCATATAGTCCATCTTACCCAGTGGATCAGAGCTCCGTCGTCTTCGCATGGCAGGCAGGTAGTCAGGGGACAGAAGCACTTTGAAGAGGCGGTCAAACGGCTGGCACTGAACAAAGGAGTGCAGGCCTCTTGCATTCAGGCACAAAGCACTGAACACGTTGGGAAGAGACCCCAACACCTCACGTGTAGCAGGAACCTAGAAAAGAGGGAAAAGGGTGAAAATGACAAAAACAGCTTACTACAAAAATTTCACTCCTTCAAAAGGCTCATCAACCTGCAGATTTCCTCAACTGTGCTGGCTCGAATAGTGGACCCTTTTACGCAACTTTTAATGGGCCAACAAATCAAAGGGTGCAAATTATTAATGTGGTTATAATTAATGTTCCTACCAAAATCTCTTGGTTTTGATCCATGTGGAGGTGACTACATAAGATACAGGTCAACATTATAACTCTACACAGACATTCACCCAGTATTCAGAGAGCCCAGAGCAGAGGAAATCTGTACAGAGCATAGAAACAGCTTAAGGTGCTGTGACAATGAGAGAAATGAGACAGAATATTGACCTGTTGTGAACTGTTAGAAACCAAGGAAAAAAAAAAACAAAAACAAAAAAAAAAAAGATGCTGGAAACTCACGTCCTTGATCAGAAGGGCATGCAGCATGACATCAGTGAGACCATTATCCTGCAGGGAGGAGAGCAGGGATGGCTCCTGGAACACAAACACCGTCACAACCTCTGTCGCTACAAACCCCGAAAGACAGAGACAAGAGCAGGGTGGAAAAAAAGAAAAAAAGGAAATCATAATCCAAAACAATGACAACTTTCACATAACATTAATAGGCAGGACATTACATCACATTCAATTCTCTTTTCAGTTGATATGCTTGAATAGACTTTTCATTTCTGTTAAAATGACCACACTTAGCTCAGTCAGAAGTCAACTGCATTTCTGAAGCACTACAGTGAACTTGCCTAAGAGGAAGAGTGAAGGGCCATAATATTCTGCATTACTGATGATGTGCTTGAGTGAGGTAGGCAACGACCCATCCATTACTTGAAAAAAAAAGGTGCAAATACACAGAGTAAGAGTCAATATGTGCACATTAAAAATTATACATCTTAAAAGGAGCAACATAAGAAATTATCCAACAAGTGAAAGTACAACCATTGACTCACCATGGCGGATACCATCAGAAAAGGCAGGGTCCTGGATGGCTTTCTTCAAGAAATTCAGCATTGACTTTAACAAAGCTGCCCTCTGCGGGATACACTGTATACCTAAAGAAACAAAGTGTGTTAGTGATGATAGAATACAACAGTGTCAAGTGCTCGTTTCTCTTATATGTGTGATGTGTGTACCTGCGCGAGGCGTGTTAGCAGTGCTGCTCTGCGTCCGGTGGTCTGACTCTGGTCTGGAACCAGTAGATGTTGATGGACCAGGGCTGCTTTCCATGGCAACTTCTGACACTGTGAGAACACATGATTGTAAATCTACACAACAGCTAAAACATTATTATAACATAGTCTGGAACATGAATTCCACCTTTAACTGAAAGACAGACATCATTTATGAAAACAAAAACATTCAACAGAATAATGACTTACTCTCCATGTCTGTGTCCATGTCTTCAGACTCCACAGCGGCGTTAGGCCTCTGGATCTTTGGCTTGATAACAAAAGGGCACTCTTTCCTTGACAGGTCCACCTCATGCTACATATACAAAGAGATTAAGAGTATGAGAGACAACAATGAATGAGTCCAGAGGTTGGCGCAGCTTTTAGCGACTGTGAAGGCGGGTGTGTGGGGAATGAAGAAATGCAAAGTGCATAACAAACCTCTAGCCGGCAAATGAAAATGGAAAGGCCGCTGTGGGACTGGAAGGCAGCCATGTCAAGGTTGGTGATGAGGTCCACAACCCGCACTGCTCGAGTCACAAAGGTGATCTGGTCCTGCTCGTCACCCAGGAACTTGATCACCTAATGAGTTTAAGATTAAAAAAAAAAAAAGGTGAACTTCAATTTCATGAAATAAAACTACAGTTGATAACATATTGCATCCTAGAATCCTGATATACCTTCAAAAGGGCTTCCATCATGCCACAGGAGACGAGCGCTTCCCCTCCAGCATCATAGCTAGCCAAATGGTAGAGGAATGAGAAGAGTGCGGTGGCAAACTGGTGTGGGTAGGGTTCCATCAGAGGATCTATGAAAGAAAAGTTTCATTTCAAGAAACATCTCAATTATCCCGTTTCCTTGTGCATCACACAGTGAACTATATATTATATACTATATATACACTATACAGTTCCAGGGCATCCTCACCAATCATTGCTTGTATACAGTTGCGCACCAACACAGGCAAGAAGCCATGGTAGGAGGCAGTGCCAGTGCAGTCGATGATGTTGGAAAGTTTTGGGGTCCTCTCAAGATGGACAATGGAAGTTAAAGTGCGCAGAGACGCTGCCTTAATATCCTGAAGACCAAAATCAACAGTATTTCAGAAAACAGAAAATTAAAAGCAATTTCATGAAACCTGATAATACACAAATTGCTCTAATCTGATAGTAATCTTGGTCTGATAAAATAACAAAAGATAACAGATGCAGTTTTATACAAATATAATGCTACTGCTAGCATGGCACAGACATTAAGTGTAATGACACTGGAAAAAAAAAAGGCTTCTTTCTTACCACAAGCTGTTTGTCTGTAATCTGTAATACATCCACTAGCTCCTCTATCAAGCCATTATACAGAATACTGTTGGCTGACTCTTGGAGTGCATTTGAATACACTGCAAAAAATAAATAAATAAATAAATAAATTTTAAAAAAGAGTCAGCAGTCACAACATGAAGCAAGAAACTGTCAGGTTGTCAGAGGAAGGCTTCTGCTCACCTAGTATTGAGATAGCATGTAGTCGAGCCTGCACTGCCTGCAACCTCTTCTTGTGATTTGAGAAACCGTGGGCCAGTCGAATATGAGTGAACAGCAGAGTCTGCTTGTCTTTAGGGATGTTGTACATCACGGTCAGCGACTCCATGATCTCAGATGGGCTCTCTGAAATCTAAGACACAGAAAAACACATGTAAGGCAAAGGTACTGTTGTTCCACCGTTGATGACAACTGAAATTTGGCTGTACCTTGTCAAGCTGCTCGATGTGAATATAGTGTAGTGTGTTACTACTAGTCTGCTGGGGAAATAAGAGTACAGAAGGAGTTAGGATGAAGCTCAGTCCTCAACACAATATTCTAAAAATATGTAATTTAATCATTGAATAAATAAATATGCTGGTCTTCACCTTCCTCTCCACTTTAACCTCAGGGCCTGGTTCAGCGTAAAACTCAAAGTGCAGTGTGGTGGCACTGGGGGGGTACTTCTTCTCAAGGAACAATTAAAGGCAGGATAGTAAAGATTGACAGTTTATAAATAGTGGTTAATTAGTCTCATTGGGCAGGTTTTATCTATAACCGTAAAACAAATAGTCCCATATCCCTAAGGAGTCGACAGTTATTGAACATCTCAGTAAAATTCCTACCATCATAGGCAGATCCCTGCAGCACTCAGCCAGACCAAAGCCATTCTCCTTTCCTCCCCAGCTCTACAGACCAGAACAAAGAGACTAAACAATACAGCTCTCTCTTGAGGGACAGCTGGAATCATACCAATAGGAAAACATTGGCATTCACTAGACCTCAGCCAGGTGTTGCAGACGGGCCAGCAGAGGCGTCCTTTTGTCAGATCCCAGTCTTGTGATGTAGTTGGAGCGTTTACTGAACACGTAGAGAAGGTTCAGCACGGACAAGACCACCTGCATGTCACATGACGCTAACAAGGTGGTTAAGTGCTGTAAAGAGGATGGGAGTAGTAGATAAAACAGGATTAAAGTTAGTGAGCTGTTTTACTTGTCCCTCTCTGACACATACACAGGTCAGAAGAGCAGAATGTTGGGCATACTAGACTCTGGCCTACCTCTATGGAGCTGTAGAGGTGCCGAGAGAAGCTATACTCAATGAGTAGGGCTGTGAAGTTGAGCACTGCCAAGAGCAGAGCTTTCAGCTGTCCATTGTCTGGCCGGTCACACACCAGGAGCCATGACATATTCTCCACTGTCTGGCCTGCATCACACAGAATGCCATCAAAGCGATCCAGCAGATCCACCCAGTGGTACAGCTCACACTGTTGAAGAGACCATTTTCAGTGACCAGTTAAGTGAAACAATACTACAGAGACCATTTCTTTTCCTTAGGAAATATAGATGCTGCTTTCTGAATATGAGAAGAATTTTGAGATGGAGGACTCCTAATAAACAGACTTCCTAAAGTAAACCCAAGATAAAATGCCATAACTCTTAGGGTCATGACATCAAGTGACTCCAGTCCAGTTTTTACAGTCAGAACAGATCACAAACAAATGTGCAAATAAAATGCCTAAAAACCACCATTTGTAAGATTTTTAAACACTTTCATTCCACTCATATTCAGGATGGTTGCTATCCTTTTCTATGCACTCATTTCACACGTTTTTGTGACCTAATGCTTATCTATGTTTTGCAGCCTTGTGGTTGGCCAGAGCTATTAAAAACAAATCCAAAACAGTCACATAAACAGGAAACCAGTAATTACATGAATTTGTGTTGGGTTTGATAGGCTGACATTCACGATAGGTATTAAGTGCATCTCCAGCCTGTCTAATCACTGTTGAGTGTGTTAGAAAATGGCCATCTAACTTTCTCTGATTACTAAATTTAAATTTTAACATAACCAACATTACACAGCTGCTTACATAAAATGGCACTCTGCTGATTCTGTCAGACCATATTGTGATCTTAAAATAATGATGTGCCCCAAATTCCTGGAACTCTCCTCCAATGTCCATATTTCACACAAACAGTATGCATTGTTATGACAGGGCTCCAAAGAAAAGAGAGGTGCTTGATCTGTTCCTTGAGGCTTACCTTGCCAATATTCCAGGTCTTGATGTGCTGCAGTTCAACCAGAAGCTGCTCATCATTGCATGCCTTAAGCTTTTCAATAAGTATTCTGCAGTCAGCAGGCTGTTGGTCCAGAATAAACACAAAATGGTGAATCAAACAACAGATTTACTATATGGTTCTTTTCTTAAGACAGTATAGTTCTTCATAGAACAGTTTATCAACTCTAGAAAATGCCAAGATGTTAAATTTGAATTTCTTCTGTCAACTCTTGATGTGTCACCTCACCACAATGAAATCAGTGGTTCAATATAGTCGGCCAGCATGCAAGCGGTTCTGATGAAGCACACCAACAGTTTCATAGGTAGAACCTTTACAATATGGTGATTTGCTCTCCAAAACAATAATCTGAGGTGTAACTGCTGTGTCATTGCTATGCAAAACAAATGTGCTCCGGTTGTTAAAAAGCTTGTCATTGCTGTGACTTACATTTTGAAGCACCAATAGGAAGTATGACCTCATTGTCACCAAGGCTATGACTGTCTCCTGTTCCCTGCACCCTTTTTTTTTTTTTTAAATCAACACATCATTTGTAAGATAGGAACAGTAGAAGAAGCAGCCACAATAAACTACTTTAATACAGAGGTGACAGTGTGTATAGCCGTTTGTCTAACTCAAACATCCAACAAATTAGGCACACTAAACTCTCATATGATAAAGAAAATGACTTAAGCAGGGTGACCATTATGGACTTTTCACATTTAGTCATATTAGAGCTCAGTAATGCCCAACAGTATGGAAAAAGAGGCAAGGCAAGGCTTATGCATACTCACAGCTTCCGTAGGAGTTTTCTTTAACTTGCTTCTGTCGACCTTCATTGTCGGTAATCTCTATTTGTTGCTCCTGTGGAGAAATGCGCACTGTTAAACCAATGCAAACAGAATTAGTAACGTTGAATTTGTGTACAGGTTGAAATTTGGATGTACTTACAGAAAATAATTTGGCAATACCCAGTCAACAGCATGTTCCAGTCATGTCACCTACAAAATGATTAAAAGAAAAAAACGAAACTAGTAAGACTGTGTCACATGTCACAACATAGTGTACGTTTTAAAGGCATACAATGGGTTTAAGACCTATTATAAAGTCAATGGTTGTGATGGTTACAGGCAAAGCTGTAAATTGAGAGCATCCATTCAAAAGCAGAATGCACAACAGTATGTATATATATTGTGCACAAGGAACTGTAACTACATGATCAGCTTAACAATAAACCATTTGCACACACAAGCTGCAAATAACCTACACCATTATCACCCTTGAATTATGACAAAGCACTATATAATAAGCAAGAGCAGCGTTTAAGGAGTATTTTCCTGAATCTGTAGTAACAACCAGATGGTGATTACCAATTGGTTAAAAGGATATCATGACACTACATTTGTTTTGAGCTCCAGCAAGGTCTGATGCTCACAAAGCAGACCGAGATTGTGCACTAGCTTGTGGCTAGCTAACGCTAGCAACATACGACACAAAGTTAATTGAATTAGATTGGGCCCCGTTTAATGGCCTGAAACATTTCCCCAACGTTTCGCGTACTTGCGATTCAAGTGGTCACCCAATAAAACAGACTGTACACTGTACTTGCCCCTGGTCAACTCAAGCGACTTAGCGCAGATAAGTTATTGCTACCTAGCCAAGAAGCTAACGTTAGCCACGGTAACAGTCTAGCGTTATTTACCTAATGTTAACAAGTCACTGTACACATGTAGGACTGCAGTCACTAGTCACAGACGGGGCTGGTTTGCTTGGTCAGCGGATGCTACACGCCTGGCAAAACAAGATAAGTTGGGAAGCTCATCGCTGCAAAAAAAAAAATCGATCGGTAACTGCGAAGTTGATGTTAACGTTAGCCCCAGAGCAGCTAACAGTGAGCTAACGTTACCGGTGTCGTTTACAAAACGATCTTCTCGACATTTTTCAGACTTTATTTAACTCAGACATGTCACAAACAAGTCACGTGGGCTATCATCTGCAAACATTTAAAATGTTGCTACCCAAAAAAACTCATCAAGCAGTTTCGGCCATTTGTGGCACAGCTGTCAATCCAGCTCCCACAGCTTCAGCGCGCTGTCCTCATCGGACTCCTCACTAATTTAGCTCGGGGCTGCGCAGGCCGCTGGAGAAGCCCGCACTCCCCACTGCTGAACCATCCCAGCTTTTGGTAAAAACGAAAGTGTAAACACAGCTCGGTGAGCAGCGACAGCAAGATCGGTGTGTGTCAAATACGTGGAACCAGGTAACTTTACTTTGCTCACCCTGGTTCCTCAGCTGGACAGCCGGAGCACGCGTTAGCTAACAAGCTAGCTACCGTTAGTTGAGTAGCGAGCAGAAACGCATAATAACTCGCTGAATCATTCTCGGAGGCGAATAAGGGGACACTGCTACTTTTGTTTTCAGTATTCGTTTGGGAAATGTGACTACCGGCTGCCAAATGGGCGAAGAAAGTGTTCGTCCGTTCGTTGAATAATTTGTCAGAGTGTCCGCGCTTGTTTCCATAGCACATCGGCACCAGCTATTGGCACAGTCATCATGACTCCGGGTAGTGTGCAAAAAGTGAAGAGCGCCGAGGTTGAGACCGAGTAGCCACTGGCTATCGATGCACATCGATATAAGGCAATCTGCCAGATCACTTTAATACCTTACGCCATCCCTGACACATAAGATCATCACGGGTCTCCAGCTGACAACATCCACAGAGCCAGATCAAACCAGGACAATATTATTGAATGTCACTTTAAATTGTTGTTCATCAACAATGCACAAGTGTCAGCTTCACCATGCATTATACACGTGCATCACGGGTAATTATCATGCAACTGATTGTAAACACCCAAACTGAAGCGAATCAACTGCAATATTAGATACCCAGACTTTGAGAGCTCATATATTTATTCAAACTAGATGGTTATGGCCAAATTAGCCAATGTGCCCTAAAAAAAAAAATCATTGGGCATCTTAGGTTTTCCTGCAAGCTGATTAAAGTTCAATAGTGAGCTGATGAACTTGTTGATTATTCCTCAGTTCAGTAGGTAGTTTTTTAGGGGATAGATTAGTCACAATTATATGTGCCAGTCAAATACCAACTATTTCAAGAAAAATTACCCAAGTGCTTGAGTCATTCTCCTACACACAGTCAGATAAATGTACCTAAAAGGGCAATGTCAGACTATTTCAGCTCTTTTGGGGGTATACATGTTGACATTTTTAAAAGAGGGGGGGTGTAGAAGACTACCTAGCTTATACTGCTGCCTTATTTTATCAGGTCTTCTCCCACCCACTACACCAACGCAATATTTATTCCCTGTTAATTTCATACTTTTCATTTATATGTTCCCTTCTATTCCAAGCTTACTTTAGGATGACTGAGAACTCCTTTATTAAAACATTTAACAATACCTCTGCATTATCATGATAAACAATGCCATGTTTTCAAGAAATGATGCTGCAGGATTGGCTAATGGTGGTTTGTCAGAAATATTGATGTCTTGTTTATTTGCAGATGTGAAAGTCTACATTGCAGCACACAAAGGAATTACACGCATTTTGAACCATATTTTTCTTACTTCAAAACAAAATTTCCATTTACTTAGACAATTTCAAATCAAATTAAACTATTAATTAAACATATATTTTAGCATTATATACTGTAAATATAGTATATAATTGACAACTGCCAAAAATGTTTTTCTTTTTCAGTAAAAAGGAAACCGCTCTCATACCATTTGTTAATTTCAGATAAACTAAAATGACAATTAGTATCTATTCTCAAAAAAAAAAAAGATTTTAATTTGCACCTTTTCTCAATAACATGAAAGCTAAAGATGCACAGATACCATTTTTATTCCAGTCTGAGTTCAAGATCTTACATTTCAGCACTTGCTTATACCAAGTACCAATGCAAGTACTTAACGATAATGCAGTATTTCTACTAGAAAAATTTAAATTACCATACAAACGCTTTTTTGTTTTTATCTTTATGAGATCTTGTTGACTTTCTGATTGTGATTAAATAAGGCATACACCACGAGGCTCCTGCTGAAAACAGCAGCCTCTCTGCTGGACAGACTACATAATTCCTTAGACTCAAATGTTAACTGCATAAACTTAATGTTAGTTTTCTTCACATTCACAACAATTCTCTAAACTTAGTATAACAGGCATTCTATCGGTTTACTTGGTAAGCACAGGAACAAGTCAATCATAGAAAAGTGAAGATGTATTTCTGTTAAATTTGTGCCCCACTTGTTTTGTCTGTGTTAGATAAATTGTTCTTTCTCTCCATTACTGGCTGATTTTGTTGTACATATTGAGCATCATCGCCTCAATTAAAATACAACTATGTCTTTACTCCACTGTGTGTGTGGGGGGGGGGGGCGCAGAGAGCAGGTCAGTGGTCAGCTTTGCTTACGTCAGTGTGACCCATCTTAAAAGTCTCCAAACCACTCAAATTTCTGCCTACACCAAACAAGAGATATATCAGACCTGATTCTGGTATAGCTAAGGGTGCATGTCTACGGCAATGTCATGTGAATACAGTGGTTAAGGGTTCAGATGTTAAGACTATATTGTTAATAGAAGCAATAATTACTTGATCTTGCTGCAAATGTTTAATATGTGAGGTTCATGATATTAAAACTAAGGAGTGGTCAACTTCTTTTGTATGATGGTTTAAGCTTCATAGCAAATATTGACTCACTGGATCTCACTGCATCTGAATCAATGTATCCCTTAGGTGTTCCACCAGAATACTTTCAGTCAATGTAGTAAAAATAGATGATCATTACATACCAGAAACTGCTTTGGTTCAACAGCTGCACCAATCTCATCCTTGGCTTGCTTTGCAGTTTCTTTGAACTACATAAAAGATATAGTAAACAAAAAATTAGATATGACAAAATAAAGGAGTTCAAGCAGCTTGATCATCAGGAAAACACTTTAATGACAAGTTCATGCACTCAAAGTGGTGAAAAGGACAAGGATGTGTGGATCATGTTTATCCTAAACAGAGTACTGTAGCTGTATTTTTTAAGTGTGCATGATGACATACAATATCAAAAATGGGGTTAACACAGATTTGCCACTTTTCAGCTGTACGTGCTAAGGGTAAAAGTTAAAGTTTGTCTTTGCTTTATTAAACAATAATCTAAGACATTATATAGCCACTCCCCCTGCTGTCAAGTTGTCACAAGGGTCACTGATTGAGAGGAAGTGAAGAACCCAAGAGGGATGCTGAAAACCACATAACCTACCACAGATACTTTAATAAGTTTACACCAACACAATTTGTAAATGTGCTGTGTGTTAGTGCTTGTGAGCTTATTTGACAACGTTATGTTATTAAGAACTTATCACACTCGTCATAATTATCCTACACCCAAGAACAACAACACTCTTCATAAACTGGTCACTCACTATTTACATTAGAGCTAAACTAGTCAGATCAACATAAAAGCGTAATGAGCGTAGCTGGGTAACATTATTAACTCCACTCCCTAAGTCGTTAGTCATTTTTAAGTTAGCGAGTCTGTATCCGTGTAAAACCCCCTTCACAGAGCAGCTACCTGCGCAGTTAAGATAAAGTCACCGGGGTGCTAATGCTAACGTTAGCAAAGTTGAAAGCTAGGTTAACTAGCAGTTTAGGCTAACGCTAGCTAGCTAGAGGCTAACGAAAAGTCGCATCTACAGCCTGACGCGCACGTTAATCTGACCGTAACTACCGAGAAAAGCGAGTAATCATTAAACGAGGACACTGCTTTGACTTCAGCTCAACAGACACGCACACACCCGCAGTGAGGCGTTTATGTTTGCGGGCTTCGCGGGAGCTAACTACCTAGCACTACGAGCTCCGCACAATCAGTCGTATCACGGCTAAATTAAAAATGGCGGTTTACTAAGCAGAAGATCCGCACTTTACCCCTAAAACACATTAGCTGCGCGGTCTCTGGCCCAATGACGGGCGCGAATCGTCGGTAGTCGTTGTTAAGGAAGAGAGCCGTACGGCAGCAGTTAGCCGAACGCACGTCAAGCTGCGGTATTAGTGTTTCTGCTCACCTCGATGCGTGTTACAGTCCCTTCTCCATCTTGACTAGTGACTGGTAGGGCAGTTCAGATCTCGCGAGAATACCTACAGTCACGTTCACCCTGGGCACTCCCTTTCAATTGTTGTAGAAAAACAACAGGCTCGGTCCGCAGCTGGGGAGCGGTTCAAAGTCAGCTGGGTCACACTCGGACTGGTTTTGCTATAATTATCTTGCAGACGGCGCAGTGTCTGAAGATATAGCGTCAGCGTTGATGATGCTGATGAAATTCCTCTGTAATTTATTCTAGTCTATTCAATAATAGCCCGCAATTGTTTTAACTCACAACCCCCATACATGCAAATGAAATTATTTAAAGTCTCACAAAGTCTGAAACATTTCATGAATTTGAAATATTAAAATATATTTTCAATGACAGTTGCATAAGCTCAATGGGTTAGTTTCATTTTACTGTGCTTTTGAGTTTAAAAGTTTGTGACAATTGTAATGAACTGCTATTCGTACCTACATTTTAGAAAAAGTATAGTACAAACAATATTATAATGCCGTTTCCAAAAAGAATATGCACAGTAGTAAATTCACAGGAGTCTGAGACTACTACTCATTACTGTTTTGTTTAAAGATGTCACTGATATAAATAGGATAACTATAAAAGATTGCTCTATATTACCATATCGGCCAAGTTAGGCATTCAAAATAAGTGATATGCTAGTTTTAATTAGGATTTAAAATTAAACAATAGATTAAATTTTATGATACCCACTCTAGATATGTACAGTTGTGAAGCTCAACAGTTTTTCTAACACATCCTTTATAAAATCCCATATAAACCTTGATAATATTGTTACAGTTATAGTTATATGGTCGGTCAGGTCAAGTAAAGTGCAGATTTCTGTAGATGTGTTTACACAGCAAATGTATCTAAAGGCCTATAAGACAGACAAAAAAATTAGACACTGCTCCAAACAGGATGTCTTTCTAGAAATAATTTGCTTGCTTTTTCAATAGGATTTGCATCACCTTACTACACTTAAAAGGAATTTAACATAATAAAAACTGTATGCGAAAACTGAAGTCTTTAGAATAAAAAGGAAAAATAAATCATATTTACAACAGGATGTTTTGGTCAAAATCTAAACCAATCAGCTCGTAGATGAGGTGAGCGCCAGGCGTTTCCCATGGGGTCTTGCAGCTGATTAAGAGCAACTGTGGCACCTGGCTCCAAAAGCTGCACCTGCCTTGATCTCATGAGGTTATGGTTGACTTTGTATGATGTCAGAGGATGAGGGACCAGGTCTGACATACATTGTGCGCCGATCACTGGTGTGCAGAACTGGCAAGCCTGGAATATTATTGCATTTACTGTGGAGGAGAGCAAACAATCTATTATTCGGTACATCCAGCCTCAACAGTGTTACTAGATGTGCACACAGCAGAACTTTCCAGGCTTTATGAAAAAATATATTTAATTCACTTTATTATGAAAGTGTATTCAAACTCACTGACAATTAGGAAATAAACACTGGACAATTTTAAAAAATGCATTTAACTGTTCTTTGAACGTGGAAAGTTATATTTAAAATGGAGCAATGGAAATAATGTGTAGACGCTAAATGACAGTACAGTAATTCATGAAAAAAACCCTGAGAAAAACTGTAGATACATTTATTCAAAGTTTGTCTAAATTGACTTATTACTTCCTTGTATCTACCACAAAGTATCAAAGTATACTTTCATTAGAAGAAATCATTATGTGTAGATGTGTTTAATACAACACAACATTTGATGTGTCTTGATGCTGACCTCCCAATAGAGAAATTTGTCTAGTCAAAATAAGCTCTATAGCAGACTTGAGTATAGAAAAACCATTCATTTAGCCCACAAATCCTGCTTTGATGATTTTGTGGCCCTCAAATAAATTCGATCAAAAAAAAAAAAAAGAAATTTTGCCCAAGGTATATTTTATCTTTTCCAGGTTGTATTTAAACACATCATGTTTAAAATGTTACACATCAACACAAGAGTGAATATCAACAATAATTAATATAAAATTAAATGAATGAAATTTAACAAGGGCATATTCCAGCACACTTTCAACATTATACTAACAAGACAACATGACAAACTGAGCATGACAATTACTGTGTACAAATATAAAAAAAGAAATATTCTGGATGTTTCCCAAATACAACAATGTATCATGTACAAGTTAAGAAAGATTTCAAAGTTTTTGAACTATAAAAGAACTTAAATTACAACATATATTTACACATCGACTCATATCCTGCACCTTCACAATGTTTTCACACAGTTAGATCTACATTTCTGCCAACATTTTATCACCATTACATTCTGTAAAAAGAAAGCACATTTCTAAATCTGGTCCAGGAAGGGCAACCTGCAGAAACTAGTCTCTTCACCTCATAATATTTTTTTGCTCTTCCAATGTAGCTATATAAATTACAAATATTACAAATATTTACAATGACAACTTAAGGTGTAAAAATTCAAAGCCATGGATACAATTCTTCGTACAGGTTTGAAGCGGTTGAAAATAAAGTAGGGACTAAGTAGGCGTTAAAACCATACTACACTGAAATAGGCCGAGAGATGATAAAATGCTGTTTTGTTAAATAAATACGATCAGAATAAATAGAGAATTGTATGATGTTGACTCTTTGCATCAGTTTAGCTTTGTATCATTTGTAGAGTTACAGCATATGGTCATCACATCGGTCATCACATCAGTGACAAAGTCCTCAGGAATTAATACTGGGCGTTGACCACGTGCATACACTGGATTTTTGCAAACCTTACTGTTGTGTGTACAGATTGGTGTCCAGAATGTGTTTTGTGAGGTAACAAAATGAGGTAAAAAGACAACTAAATACAACAATACAACTGCATGACTCTACAAGTGTCTGAGTTTGTACATACGTGTGGAATTATGAGTAATACAGACATTACAAGTTACTTGACTAGAAAATGTGTTTTTCTTCCCTTTAAAAACTGGAGGATGATGACAGTACAATGTCTAAACAAAAGAAACCATTAGGCTCTGCCAGCTTGTTTTGCTATTTTGGCTGACCACTTAACATTAAATCTGTCATTTTAAAATGCTTTCCACAATTTCCTATTGCCAATGTGAAACACGTGACCATTAAGAATGATTTACCACGTTAAGTGTTTATCTTGAATATTACAGTCATCATTTAAAGTCTCAGAGGTATGGGTAAGTGGAGCGCCAAAACAGGCTTCTAATTATCCAGGCAGACTGTGATATATAGTGATGTTCAATATTACATGAGAACAGTAAACAAACTTATCTACAGTACAAAATATAGAATACTATCTCTATTACCTTCAGACCTACTTTCACAAAAGCCCTTTTCTTCATTCCTACTTAAGTCTTCAGCCACATTTCCACCATCCCTCACAAGAGAAGTTTGCCATTGCGATGAATTTTCAGAATTTTTCCAAGTCTCTGTTTTGCAGTTGCAAGTCCTTTCTTTGGACGCTTCCCTAAAATCAACGTGAAAGGGTGAAACGCATTAGAAAATACGCTGGCACAGAAATATGAAATTATGTTGTCAGTGTTTCCAGTGTATTCGTACCTTGACCAACTCCCATTGCGCCTTGGCTGGCTAAACCTGCAGGAGATGTACCAGAGTGAGAGCTGCTGTTCTGCGGGGACAGGGAAGGGCGGCGTGAAGTGAGGAATACACCAGGGGCCATGGCGCCACTGCCTCTAGGGCCTCCAGGGCCAAAAGGTCCTGGTCCAGCTGTGTATTCATGGTCCAGTAGACTAGCAGAGTAGTAATCAACTCTCCTCTCTGGGCTGAAGTCTGCTGCTGACTCTGAAGCAGGTGTTGGGGAAGGTGGGGCTGGCTCAGTCTGCACAAGGGGAGGAGTTACTACAGGAGCAGGAGGACGCTGCTTTTTGGTGTACTTCCTTTTTGCTGGCTTTTGCTGCTCCTGAATAAAAAAAAAAACAAGTGTTTTGAATAAGGATGAGTCAAAGCAGCATTACTCCCTGGGCACTTACTTCCATCCTCAATATACTCTGTTTTCCAACCCAACTCACTTGCTGTGCCAGCTTGGCAGCAGCTGCTGCCAGACCTGTTTCTACAGATGCAACTCTAGCCCCTTCTCTCGCTGGTCGATCTTGTTTGGGAAGGGTGGGCATCACCCTGGCTGCATATAAAAAATATCAGCCATCAGAAAGTTGAAAAGCAAACGTGATCTGCCTTATGCTACATGTTTAAACCAGGTACCTTTTGGGCTCCAAGGTGTGTCGTCCCAATTTTTCTTCCTCTTCATCTTAGACTTGTTAGCATGGTCCTCCTCATCAGACTCCAAGGATGGGTAAACTTTAAAAAAATGATTACAATAATTAAACCATGACTTTACCAATGAAAGCAATAACCTTTACTGGTGTGACTAGCATTGATTTGTACAGTAGGGAAAAACAAGTTACTGGGTGAATTGCTCACCATAATCTGAATCTTTAAAACAGGTTCCCAGGGTCTCTTGCTCATCTGCGCTCTCCTCATCACTAATGTGACGGGTTGGCCGCTTAATTGGCCGTTTTCCAGGCCGCTGGATGACAGGTTTCTTCTCTGGACTTCCTGTCTTTTTGGCCCCTCCTGTAACCCACACAGCCCTGCCACCCTTTTCCTTCACCACGCCTAATCCCTCAGTCAGGCCTCCCGAGATAGATAAGGGAGATGAAGAGGAGGAAGATGAGGATGAGGAAGGGGGGTTGGCCATGGAGAGCATACCCTGGATGGCATCACGAGTACTGGGAGAGGCTGGGGCTTCCTCACTGAAAAAGGACAGAGCTGATCTCAGCCAGAGCCTATGCAAATATGTGACTATGCAAGTTTCAAGGTTATGAGATTTTTGCAAGAACAATTTAACATTTATCCCCATTTGTGCTCTAAACCGCTGCTCTAATTACTGGTGAATAAAAATCAGGAAGCGTGATTCAAATACATATTTTCAAACATCATCAATAATTTAAACACCATATTTTCTGGATTATAAATTGCACTTTTTTCACTCCTCTGGCTTGTCCTGTGACTTATACAGCAAAGCGACTTAAATGTGTAAATTGTCACTACACCGATGTTGGCATGAACGAATCTCTTCCTCAATGATACATAATTGAATTTTAAGTAAATAATGTGTGTTAATTAAGGAAATCTAACCTGAGTGTTGCAGAGTCCAAACCTGCCACTTGCTTGCTGGCCTTCAATAAATCTAGAATGCCTCCTGCACCACCCTTCACTCCATGGGCGGCCAGTGCTTCTTCATCTGTAGTGTAATCCTCCTGAAGCCACACACAAACATGCTGTTACTATTCAACCACTGCTGTAATAATGAAGTTCTGGTGAATAACACATGGCACATGGGGATATATATATATATTTAAATAACTGTCAGTGATTAGTTGTTCATACTGTGGGGCAAGGCTATAGACTGTGATACACTGAACCAGCTAACATTTATCACTGACAGTTTCGTAAGGGGGCCAATGTAATCTGGTTCATCTGAGGGAAAACAAAGTGAATAGCAACTGCTATGTAACAAACATCATTTGTGATGACCTCTGTTGCTGAACTTGGAAGTACAACATGTTGAGCTTCATACTGAAAACAAAGTGAACTTAAAGTCTAAATGTAGTGTTTATCATAAGATCTTCACAGCTGCATGTTGCAAGGGCATGTGTGAAATTGCTGACTTACACAAACTACTACAGGGTTCAGAAACCATAATGACCTCACCTCAATGTCAAAGTCTACCTCTCCTGGTTCCCTGATGCGATTGGGATCAGTGCAGGGTTTGGCTCTGGGAAGTTTCCTAGGAAGACCTGAGGGCACATTTTAACAGAGTTAGGTTAAACACATAC
This sequence comes from Mastacembelus armatus, assembly GCF_900324485.2. Classification (NCBI taxonomy): domain Eukaryota; kingdom Metazoa; phylum Chordata; class Actinopteri; order Synbranchiformes; family Mastacembelidae; genus Mastacembelus; species Mastacembelus armatus. Next base: position 329,158 of record NC_046639.1, on the reverse strand, counting down.
AAGGTTTACCACATTAATTTAATCATTTATAATACTTATGTTAAGTAAAATTCTAACCGCTTAGTTTCTTTTTCTTGCTGGGTCCTGCAGGCTTGCGCCGTGGAGGAGGGGTCTCGTCAATCTGCAGCTCATCCTCAGACTCTAAGTCAGACAGACTGGATCCCTCCGTGGCAAGATGTTTGTAGCTTCCAGCACTTCCTGCACCATTACTGCTGCCGTCCTTCTTACTAAAGCCAGAAAAACAGCAGGGGTGAAGTCCAACCTTTGATAGGACAAGACCTCAAAAGCAACAGGAACACACCAAGTGCCTGCCACACTTACCCCTGGATTTTTCCATTGGTCAACACAAGTTTTAGTTTGCTTTTATTTAGTTTCCCTTCAAACTCTTCTAATGGCAAGTCCAACTGGAAAGACAAATAAATATTTCAAGTAAATACAAAGTTGATCAAAACATTCAGGAAAAAAAGTGTTTCACATAGAAAAACTGAAAACGTCTGCAATCCATGTACCTTGTTCTTGCTTTTGGACTTGCCAGGTTGAAATTTCTTGAGCGTATGTTTGGTGTGGATCTCAATAAGGTCAAGTTCTCCTGCTTCTGCCTTAAGTAGCCCCTTCTGACTCTTCTTCTTGGTTCCCGGGGGCCCGTGGCCTCCTATTACTTCTTTGGGCTTGGGTCCTTTCTTTTGTCCAGGAGGGCGTCCTGAATTCTGAGAGGTGGTCAGGGGAGCTTTAGAGAGTGGTGAACCAGGAAACTGAGGTCCTGTGCGGCCTATGTTTTGCTGGAAGATGTCCTGGCAAAGAGAGTATAATTTCAGCCCAAGACCATTTAAGACCTTCACAAAGAAACTCCAGAGCTCTTTCCACAACAGAATGCAAACTAGAGCTAGACAACACAGTTGAATCTGGCAATGAGCATATGATACATGGTCAACAGACTCCACCATACTCTAAAACATGCACAAACATTCAGTGATTCTACTATTTACCTCAACCAGACGAATCTCCTTGGCCAGGTCCTTCACTAGTGTCTGAGTATTGATGGTTTCTGGAATCTCCGCTTCATGCTCTGCTAAAGCCTAAGTGTAGGTAGATAACTATTAACCCTATTAATATTAAGTTACATCTAATATGACACATAAAATAAACCACTTGTAACTCCCTTTTTAAAGTGTAAAACAGTTATCTAATGACTTACATAAAAATCTGATTTCATGTAATAAGAATGACTTTGCCTGCCTCTTTACGGGTCCAGCTCCGGAAGGCATTGTTGAGGGCCTTGGCTCCATGGACCAGGTAAGTGGCAGGGTGTCTGCGATTTTCTCTCAGACCTGAGACAGAATAGAACAACATTAATAATATTACAACAGTACACACAAATAACTGACATGAAGATGTAAAATATATAAGGTTCAGTGAAATATCTTACCTCTGAAGGTATCAAGAAGGTGCTTTCCAACATACCAGCATATAGTCTCAAAGTTGGGAAACTTAAACATGTCTGCTGTGCTTAATCTCTTCTCTATTTCATATGCCCTAAAACAATAAAACCAAAAGAAAGAAGAAACAGATCAAATATGTAGAAATTTGTAACAGTTTTGACCAAATAACCAAGTACATGTTCATGTTAGAATTTCGACTATATCAATAAAAAAATCATGTTGGTCATCAGACCAACTACACTACAACAGTTAATGTGGACGTAAAGAAAATGTGTCTCTACGGATGATCTTCTATAAGCTATAGGAACTAGGTGTAAAAAAGTATATATCTACATCAGTATAATTAAAAGAATATTTCAATCAAAAAGGGTCACAATAAAACATCAACAGTCCAGAGGAAACTAACCGCAGCTGCATATCAATGTTGAGACTATGCAAGAAGTTTCCTCCAAAGGCTAAGCAGTCCACTGGAGTCAGCACGGCATGAATCCACCCTAGACGACAGAACAAATCACAAAAGACATTAACCAAGACTTGTGTGACTACCACAACTCTGCTAAGACAATTTTCCAAGTGACAAACCAAACAAACAGTAACATCTCTGCTTACCTGTTGGTATGAACAGGGTGTTTCCTTGTTTGACGGAGCACTTGTAACACATATCAACCTGGTCTCCAAAGAACATCTCGTTCTGGTTAGTTGAGGAATTCCACCGCTCAAAAAGTGCCAGATTGGCTGGTGTTGGGGAAATTAGGTAGAAGATTTTCTCACCCTGAACACATAAACAGAGAGGCTCTTAAATAATACCACCAATTACTGTATTTAAAAAGAAAGAAATACTTTGTGGACTGAAATTCTATTTCCTCTCACCCTCAGGACATGGTACCATACTGAGGTGCCTCCAAAGTCTATGTGAAAGTCTGTGTAGCTATCCTTCACTCCCATAAGGCAGTACTTCTGCACATTGGGCCTTTCAAAAACTGACTCTTCAGGCCAGAGGTTTTCCACCCAAGACAGTTTCCTCACAATCTTTGGAGTCTCCACCAAGTTTGAGAGCCTAAAACCAGTCCAATAAACACTTGTCTTTAAACATCACATTATAACAACACAGTCGCACTTAAGTCCTCGTTCTTTTTTTTTTTTTTTTGTAAATCGGCTCAATTTGATAAAGAAGTAACAAAAACTCAAACTGTCTATGTACCTGGTCTCAGAGAACTCCAGGCTGATGACATTTAGCACTCTGTCTCTGTTGGGGCTGTTGTAATATTCAACAAAGTCTCCCAACCGCATCTTGAGATCACACTGGCGAGACACATCGATCACATCAATTTCTTTGTCTGCACCTGCAAATTGAAACCACCAAACAAATGAGTGTGAGAAAAGTGTAAATGACTTAGTTGCTACATACAAGAAGAACACATGGAAGAAGACAAATGCTAATATTCTAATACAGAGCAATTCAGAGCAAAAATCTTCCAGAACAATGCAGATCCAAATATTGAAATTTGGGACTAAATGGGTGACAGCTTTACCAATGTAGTGCTCTACATCACTGACACTGAAGGATGATGGCGGCAGAGTCATTCCTAGGCCATCCCGCCTCAGCACCATGACAGGAACACTGAATGAATGCTCCTCAAGAAACTCCACCGTCAGCTGGGCCCCAGAAGGCTTTAGCAAGACTTCGTCCGCACTGTCATCGAAACACAGAACAATGCGCAACACACAATGTTTTACAGTTATACACAACATATACAGAACATATACAGCCCCTCATAGACTTGGGCAGATGATTGTCTCATGGATCTCAATTTGTCTCATAGATCTTTGCAGACACACAAATGTAGAAAGCACGAACTGATCATTTACCTTGGAAAGGTGCGGCTCCGTAGCTCCCTAACAAACTGTGGGCTGCCTGTTTTCACAGGCCGACTTGGATCTCTTGCTCCAGTAGCACTAACATCTGTCAGTTTATTGCCTCCCCGGCGTTTGCGCACTGAGAAGATGGAATAACAGAGACCAATAATAAGCGAATGGGTTATTATTAATAAAAACACAGCAATTTCAGAATGGTTTACTTAGGAAATGCTAACTTACTGACAGATGGCCCGTGTGTGACCTGACAGTTGGGACAGTGATACAGGTCAATTTCAGCTGCTTTGTCCTCCTCTACACCAACACAGCTACACAGAAAACATTATTATAATCAGCCAAAGCCATAACTGATAGCCAAATGAACACTGACCGGTCCATGTGGGGTACATATGCAGAAATCATGAAACTATGGCCACATCATTATTCATTTATCATTATTAATTATACTATTTTAGATCCAATTTCTTATAGACAATATATGATCAACACAGTTAACTCTGAAAATTACCAACCTTCCATGAAACCAGTCTTGACAAATGTCACACTCGATCATGAAGCGTGTCACATCGTATGGCAGGCGACACAAGCAGTACACCGGGACTGACGCCATACTGAGTGTGTCTGTGTGAACTAGCTATCAAGTGTTACTAATGTGAAGAACCTAATTCAGATGGTAGGGACTATTTAACCAACTAAAGTCTTAGTTATGTATGTATGTGTTAATATTGAACTGAACTGTAAGGCTATCACTGCACGTGCAGATTCCTGTTATTGATATGTCCACCAGGATTCTCCAGGAAACCTGTTAAAATGAGGAAGCAGACAAAATGTGTTAATTAGGTGGCCATAAAACATGATGCTAATGTGATGTAAGTACTGAAGAACACTTCACACAGAAGGCCTACAATAATTTGGACTAAGAATTTCCCTTTTTACTACTTCACTATATCTCAGAAGCAAATATTGTACTTTTTACACCATTACATGTATTCAATAACTTCAATTACTAGCAACTTTTAAGATTCACATCAGACCACATCAATAATAAACACAGCAGAGCCAGATTTTATAATCTGGCGTTATAATTGTTAAATTAATGGCATGTGAAGCAGGTAGTAAAACAGGTTGTAAAAATGAGTTTTATCTTTATCGGACGCATCTTTGAAGTGCTCGACACAATAACGCATCAGTAATTATAATCCAGTAATATTATATACACTGATTTGAAGTATCCTACATAATGTCTACATATAGTATTTTAGTACTGTATCTGATTTTACTAATATAAAAACCATTAGTGGTACTATATCTTTAATGTCTACATATGGATCTGCTTTGCAGTCTTCAAATGTACAGTCACCTTCTGCAAACCAGTGAACAGTAAACTACTCAGTAAACAGTAAATTAACCACTAAACTGTGAACTAACCATTGAACTGTAAACTAACCAGCAAACACTAAACTAACCATTGAACTGTAAACTACTCAGTAAACAGTAAACTAACCATTGAACTGTAAAATAACCAGTAAACTAACCAATAAACTAACCAATAACAAGTAAACTAACAATTGAACTGTAAACTAACCAGTAAACACTAAACTAACCATTGAACTGTAAACTAACCAGTAAACACTAAACTAACCAGTAAACTAACCACTGAACTGTAAACTAACCAGTAAACACTAAACTAACCATTGAACTGTAAACTAAACATGTAAACACTAAACTAACCAGTAAACTAACCATTGAACTGTAAACTAACCAGTAAACACTAAACTAACCAGTATCTGGTAAACTAACAATTGAACTTAAAACCAACCAGTAAACAGTAAACTAACCATTGGACTGTAAACTAACCAGTGAACAGTAAGCTAACCACTGAACTGTAAACCAGCCAGTAAACAGTAAACTAACCATTGAACTGTAAACTAACCAGTAAACACTAAACTTACCACTAACCAGTAAACTAACCATTGAACTGTAAACCAACCAGTAAACAGTAAACTAACCAGTAAACTGTAAACTAACCATTGAACTGTAAACTAACCATTGAACTGTAAACTAACCAGTAAACAGTAAACTAACAATTTAACTGTAAACTAACAAGTAAACAGTAAACTAACCATTTAACTGTAAACTAACCAGTAAACACTAAACTAACCACTAACCAGTAAACTAACCATTGAACTGTAAACCAACCAGTAAACAGTAAACTAACCAGTAAACTGTAAACTAACCATTGAACTGTAAACTAACCAGTAAACAGTAAACTAACCATTGAACTGTAAACTAACAAGTAGCTAAACAGTAAACTAACCAGTAAACTGTAAACTAACCATTGGACTGTAAACTAACCAGTAAACAGTAAAGTAGCTGACAGGCTGTGACTAGCTCACTGTTTGTAAACACGCTATAGCACTGACGTGCTTAGCATTAAGCTAACGTTAGCCACGCAGCTAAACTAACCGTTTACGAAGACATTAACTTTAACTTATACAAAGCAGTTAGTACAACTAATTCTGTTTTTACACTAAAAGCTCCAGGGGCATCTGATGCCGCTGATAAATTTCAGTCACGCAGAAAGCGTTGTTTTGTAGCTATAGTGAAATGTAACGCTAGCAACTTACCGAGATCGAGCTGCGGCGGGCCAAACATCCAAAAGCCGCTGTAATCCCTACGCAAGCCCGGGGCTGCCTGCGGCCTTCTTATGCAACGTAAATTATTAACAAATCTCTTCACCGCATTTTTGTTTATCAACCCTGCGGTGCATAAATACAAAGGTCAGATGCGGTATTTCAAACTGGACCGGAAAACTAACACCTGAAAGCAGTTAGACGAACATAATAAGTGAAAATAACGGCACGTTGAAGTGCATCAGCGCCATTTGGGAAGCTGCCGTCAGTGTTCGCCGTCGAAGGAACAATAAAGTTGCAGACGGTCAAAGGCGGAGATGCGTTCAGGGCCAAACGCTGCGACGCTAAACTCATAGATTTACCGCACGATGATGATTTAATTGTAAATATATAGTGTGATAAATGCTTTATTATCAATTACAATTTTAATTTAATCGTCGCAGATTGCACATTTTATCTTTAATTGGCCAAAATAATTAATCAAATAACTTCACGTTCATTATTTCTAAACGTTTCTGCAGATATAGCCAAATTATTTTAGTATAAATCAAGTTTGCCTTAGGTACATTTTTTTGGTTTTAGACTGTGAAAGTACTATTGCTTTTAATTTCTTCTAATATGTAGATGATTGTATGATTGTAGAGACCTTGTTTCATCAATGCATCAAATTGAAAATGTCATCAACTTATTTGAATAATTACAAGAATTATGTTATTATAATTTCATAATATTCAGTGCTAATGCCATGCAGATTTTGTAAAACAGTCATTTTTATTACTTTACTGCTAGTTTAAAATTTTACTACATGCATTAGAACTATTTTGTGTGGGGTGCAGAGAAACAATAATAAATTGCCTTTAACAATTATAAATAATAATCATGTAAAGTAGATTGATAGTACTTATAAGTGGCATAGTAATGTAAGAACCAAATGGCTCTGTTTGGCCTTTTCACTGGTATAATAAGATTTCTAAAAAATAGTCCAAATTTAAATTCATAAACTTGTATTGCATAAAAAAGTAATAGCTTTAAATTTAGCAGATGTAGACTGTTATACTTATTGAATGATCTTAACCTCCTAGGACCTGGCGTCCACATGCGTGGACATCACATTTTTCGTTGTCTGCACCATAATAGTTTGGCACTTTGAATTGCATAGTGTATGAATGGTGCTATACAAATAAACCTAACCCCAAATAGCTAGAAGAAATCTAAAATGCAAGTCAAACCAAAGCTCAGGTCTTAGGAGGTTAAGTGAAAATTTGAGGAAGCATTAGTAATATTTGTGTTCAAGAATCTACACAAGGACAAATTCATACATCTGCCTGAAGGGGAATATGGCTTTTAGACCAAACCGTAAACTGAGGTCTACTAATTTTCAGACGTCAGAGATTGTGGAATGTAACATGACGTGACATTATGTGACGTGACATATGATGTGATGTGATGTGATGTAATGTGACTAGATGCACAATTTATCTCTGTGGTACCACCCCTGGTATCCAGCTCAAGCACCCCCCCTGGTGCAGTATGGCAGAGCCATGCTAAATGGATTCTGCAGAGGAAGAGATTTAAAGGTTTCATAGTGCTCATTGTCCTCCAGGCAGCCACAGCTCAGGGCTTTGATGGATTGTGCTGAGGTTCATTTCTGGATTTTCTTAAATATTTTGTAGTGACTTGGTTATAACTGCTGCCAGGGTTTACTGGGATTTCTTTAAAATTGGGATTCAACTTTGTTTTTAAAGTGAATGCCCTGTGTGTATTTTTTACAGGGTCAGAACAGTAGCACTTGTAGGCGTAGAGTGGAGTTTTGTCCCTATAACACTGCTTCCCCTTGTAAATGATCTTTGCAGCAGGTATGTGGAGAAGTGTGACGCCACTTTGTACAGCCACTCTGTACAGCCACTCTGGTCCATTTGTGCTGCCTCAAACCTCCACATTGGGTCACTGAGGTTTGCAGGGCAATACAAAACAAAAACACCATGCTGTAATGATGTTCGACATAATTTTTATTAGTTACAAAATAAAATCAACAGAATTAGTTATAATTTACAGAGGCTAAATCACCAGTAACACTTTATTTTTTTGGGTTTCTTTGAGCAAATGTCTTTTTTAAATCAGTTTTTAGTCATGCCACTTTAGGACTCCCCAGATTTTTGTGGTATTAATTTATAAGTTCACTATATTTGACCTACAGCCCAGCAAGAAGGCTTATGCCATTATGTCCTCTATCATCCGAGTTTTCATATTTCTAAACTGAATTAGAATGTCAAAAATGACCAAAAAGTATTTAAACATAATCTTAAATGACCCAGGCCTGTCAGGACCAGGAGAGGTATATCAAGGTAGGGGAGTCCCACACAAGGGATGAAAACCAGTGTTTTCTTTTTTCAAATAACCTCTGATTTATAATGATGAGAACACAATTTTACAATTTGTACAACCCCCATTTCAGAATACAAAAATAATCTTTATCTTTTAGATAACACTTCAAGGACAAAACCAGTTTCACATCATGATTCATGATCAAGCTGTAGCTTGCAGTCAACATGTTAGTAGCAGACATGACAGCACAATATCTCACCTTCACTAATAATAAACTACATCTCTGTGAAGGTGTGGGTTGTCTTGAAAATCAACAAAAACAGAAAACCATTGTTTGCACTCTGTATTTTCTGAACAACCACTCCCTTTAGCACAAACTAGTCCTTTTTGACCATTCATGGTTTAAATGTCTGACTCACATTTAGTGGTCTTTACCAACCTGTACATCTTCCTGTTTGCTTTCTGTGGCACACAATCACTCCATCATTAATAAAACAGAAATGCTGCTTTGACTACAGTCTACTTATAACACCAAATTTATGAATGTCTGACCACCAGTGGTCAAAGAGCATATGGCTAAGTGCACTGGTAACCCAATATAATGTACAGTAACATATCTGCTGCTTGTTTACATTACTCTGTGTCTCTGCAACTACAAATGAATTAAGTTTGGACACAGAGCAATGGAACAAATTTTTACTTGAGTAAACCTTTTGCAGTGTACATAAAGCACAATTATGGCCCTCAGTCCAGCTTCTGACAGATGCATTCACACCGGCAGCCTACGGTCAAACACTAAATAATTCAGAATTTGAATTAGGATTTTACACGATGCCAAACAAAGCTGACAAACAGGCAAGAGAGGATCTCAAAGCAGTGTTAGACAACAAACTTACAGCCAGTATATGGTGAAATCTCTTACTTATTTTGTTTCTTGAAGAAAGAAACCCAAGACATAGAGAAAGTAAACATTTTAAATTGGGTACAGTGACATCTGACAGGCCACTCTGAATGAAAGAAACAGGAATGGGATTTGTAATGCAATATACCATGGGACTATCACAAAGCTTTGTCACACAAAGAATATATACTGACACACTCAGAAAAAAGCATTAAGTTAAAAGGCAATACAGGAATAACCAACATATTCTCCCACTCCGTAGTAATTTGGCAGTTGTTTTTCTTTTTCATCTTTCTCCTCAGCACGACACTGTTTGATATGCGGAGCTCAAACCGAAAGCACAAATGTCAAATGTGAAGAGCAAATGATAAATTATCACAGTAGGCTACAAATAGTAAACGAGAGCTTCATGAATATACAGCGAGTGCAAGCAGTTTTCACTCAGGCAAGTCAAGTTAGTCATAAGGTCATGCAGTCTCAGGCTGAGTGTACCCAGATATTCAGTGAACATAGATGGTACATTTCAATTCACCATCACATTACGAATCTGAATTTATATGACTCATGGTATCTCAGACTGTTTCTATGGTCCAAACATGAAATACAGCACATGTTGTACATGGTCTCGTTTTGTTGGCATGTATTGTGGTAATAATGGTAGCCAGATAACTTCACTGTGCTGTACTGCATAACATGCTATTGTTTTATTTTTTTCATTGCCTGTTGAAACACCTTGTGCTGTAGGTTTACAGTGTGAAAATATAATGTGTAGATCATGAAATAATCCTTTATGTGCCTGGCTTTTAATTCATGTGCTTCTATAAAAATATTTTATGCCTCACAGATTAATCAGTACAATACATGCTGATAAATTTAGATGACCACTACTAATTGCACTTTTAGAAGTGATAAATTTTCATTGTGAGCATTGACAAATGTAACAAAAACTGTTGAAACTGTCAAATATTTTGTCCCTTTTGTCTCTGCTTGGGGAGAGTTCAGGCCCAACTGAATTGGTTTGAAAGTAAAAACATGAACATTGTGTCAAAGGACATGGGGGGTGTGTGGTCAGTAAACACTCAGACACACTCAGAAATGCAGACATTAAAGAAGTTACACATCTCAACACCCAAACATACCATGCTGCTGTGTTCTGCATTACCCCCCAACTGTACATAGTAGTCCCAACTCACTCATGCATACACACAACTAAGAGAACTAACTGAATCTGCTTTATGTCCTGATCCACTTAGTATTTCTCATCTCTAGCGCCCTCATATTGACCTTACACTTTGCCTTGATTTCATTTCTGTCCCAGAGGAAGAGCAGAGGTGGGAGGTGTTGGGTGAATTTTGGCACTGGAAGGTAGAGCAGCAGTAGAGCAAGAGGAACAGGTGGAACAGGAGGAAGAGGAACAGGAGCAAAATGTCCCCCCAGCAGCAGCTGTGCTATCTGTGGGTGCGGCAGTGCCGCTGCCAGGCAGCAGAGATGTGTCCATGGATACTGGACACGTGGGCAGCGGCTGGCTCTGAGGTGGTGAGTGGGGCAGCTGCGTGGTAGGTTGTGTCTGTGGTAGCGACTGAGACTTTATGGGAGTTTGTGGCTGTGGTATTTGCTGACAGACTGGGGACTGCTGATAGGTCATCTGCTGGAGAGGAAGGGAATGATGGAGGTGTAAACTTTGCTGCATCTGCGGCACTTGAGCCATGTGCGTTTGTTGTGAAGGTCCTGGAGGGTGCAGGGTTGACAGACTCCCTCCACCTGTGTAATGGGAAGGGGCAGCCACAGGCAAGTTGGCAGGGGCTGGGGACGCCTGTGGGTTTAGTGATGCCACTGGAAACCAACCTGGTGGAGCCACCTGTATGGAATAAAGTAATGGTTAGTGAGCACAAAAATAATATTTCAGTTTTGTTTGGTTTTGATACACACATATAATAAATATTTCTGTTATTCTTTCTTTATTGAAACCAACTGCACACTCTCTGGCTGCTTTAATCTTCTTTTATGAGACAAACACCAGTGATTGGTGATACAACAACATTAGAGCAACATTTTTTTAAATTTAAGCTAATCACAAAGAGTAGAAATGGGGAAACAAGTGCAAAAGTGTCAAACTGCAGTTTGATGTGGGTTTTGTGCCTTTTATTAAGTGTCTTATCATGTAATTCTTGCCAAGAAAGCAAATCAGCACATTTATCAATTATTCCTTTATTGTTGTGTGGAACCCACATACTCTGGTTTGTAGTCCTACCTCTGCTGGCTGGCTCCAGCCTCCCAACTCCTGCACCTGCTGAATCTGCTTCAGCTGATTCAGTGAAGGCTTTTGTGGGGCAGAGCCCACTGCGTCCTTCGTCCAATTATCAACCAGTTTGTGCAATTCATCTGTAAATGTGCTTTTTCTCAGAGGACTGTGATCTGTTGGAAATGTGAGGGGACACATCAGGCCACCAATTGTCAATAGATTTTCACAACGTATCACTATTTTAACAAAGCATACCTCTTTTGGCAGGCAGTGAAGGGCGGTGCTCTGGTTTGCAGTACAAGGGCAGCCTGCTCTGTTCACTTCCTGAGAAACTACTTGACTGCTGAATCCCTAGAGGACACATGCAAGAAAGAGTTCCACAGAAAGCTAGCAAGAAAAAGAGAACGTGAGAGAGAATGAATTGATGAAAAGGCTTACCAGAGTGCGCAGCTCCATTGTCCATGTGAGAGTGAGGCCGGGACCGGTGCTTGTTTTTGGCTGACCTGGGTCTGCGAGGAGAGAGGACAGGAAGCGCCTCAGGAAGAGGACTGGTTCGGGACAGGGAGGCAGGCAGGCTCTGCCTTTGGTCTTTGAGGGAACGAAGTTGTCTGTATAGTTCCTGCAGCTCTCTGTTCTGCTGGGCCTGAAGTGATACCACCTCTTTGATGTGCCTATAGAGGAAGAGACAGAAAACAGTGAAGAGATTAGTTCTACTCTGTAGAAAAACAGTAGATGGAGATGTAGAAAATATACAATAAGTGTAGAGACGTCTTGTAAACTCAAAAACGATGAAGTCTCTACCCTGGTTGTCTTACTTCTCTTTGAGCTTGTGTAGTTCTCTTCTCAGGTCTTCATCCTCCACCTCACTCTCTTCATCATCATCACTGCTTCCCATGGGTGAGTGTCCATGACTTCGAGGCAGGTGGGCCGTCGCTGGGGTCCTCTTACCTTCATCTTTCTCCCCTTCCTTTGCCCGGGATCTCCTCCTCTCCCTCACCAAATCAGGAGACACTGGGGAGCTGTCGGTCTGCCTGTTCTCTTTCTTAGTCTCAGCCTGGGTTACAGAGAAGCGACCCACTTTCCTGTGAGTGCTACCGTGTTCTGATGGCGCATCCTTTGGTGGAGAGGTCTGGGGCACTGGAGTCACCTGATGGTCGACGAATTAGGAGACAACAGCTAATTGTCCGTACTGTGCTGTAGATTTGGACTAATGAATGGCACAGGCACAATCAGCACCCCTACCTGAAATCGTCCTTTGAGTGACTGAGGTGGATTCAGGGGTGAAACCTCCTTCTCCTCTCTGAGGGCCTGACTGCTGGGACGTGCATCTGATGAGCAGAAAGGGGACACAGGGACACGGGGACCCAGAGACATAAAAGACACAGACCACATAAATGACAAGGTTTACACACAGAGACACAAGAGACAGAAAAGAGACATTCAGACGAGCACAGACAAACATGGGGCACGAACACAAAGGCACATTGTTAAAAAAATCACCCATCAAAGTCACACATCATTGGCTTTGTGACAATGGTTTGCATGCAGGTCTATGAAATATGTAAACATATACTTTATAGTTTATTTTTCTTAGATATATACTTTTTTATAAATAAATGGAAGAATAAATTAAAGTTTTTGTGGATGTAAAAATACATGCTTAGGAGAAAGATGTTATGTGTGTGTGGGAAGGGGTGATAATGTTGTTTCATTTACAAAATCATAATAAATCATTAAATAAATTAAAAAAAACATGTTGTGAAATGGGAGTTAGCACAAATCTACCCCCACCCACCAACACATCCAGTCATTCTCAATCACTCACCATTGTCCCATTAACATATCAGACAAAAAACGCCCAATATCACATTTGAGATCCATAGTGATATTGATCTGCATTTGATAATTGGGATTACTACTTTAGTAAAGTGTGTCCATAGATAAACACTGCATAATTAAAGACCAACATAAAGATATGATGATATAGGTGTTACATACAGATAACAATCCATTATTAGTCGTGACATACATGCTCATGCATGTGTAGCAAAGGATATAAGCTGCTGCTATACATTTCACACATATAAACACAAGTACATGCAAGATGGCTGGACTATTTAAACAGTGTGATAAGGATTAGCCATATGACAAGTCTGTCCATGTGCAACAGAAACCACCTAACTCTTATGCCCTGGATTATGTTCACTTTCACCATAATCTGCAGCTATAGCATGTAGTAATCTCATGGAGCAATGAGCTGAGTGTTACACATTCTGGATGACACAATATCAACTGAGCATCTATCTTATCTGTGTTGTGAGGTGCGTTGCAAGATGCTGTCTACACTGAGCCAGCGGGTGGAGGTGAGATGCCGCGGCTGGCAGTGCCTGTAGACTTGGGGCGGGGAAGGGGGTGTCATATGACGGGATTTGTCCTGGGCACAGGCACAGCTGGGCTTTGCGTCAGCGTTCAGCTGCTCTGGGATGGGCATCAGATTTCTGATGCCAACCTCTTCCTACACTGTGCCAACCTCCCACCCTCCTCTACTCTTCACTGCTCTCGCCACTGGTTGAGTAACTCATGCAGAAAGACAGATAGCCAAGGAAAGTAAATTAGGTAAAAAGCAATTCAGCAAAATAAAAAATAATTAAATAATAAAAATAAAGAGAACAATAATGTATGTAGTGATGTTAACGCTGACATTACATGGGGACTGTAGTCAAATCGTATAATACAAAATCAGAACCAACTGGCTGTAAACAATAACATACATTAATGTTAACTGTTATTAATTCCAGGTAGTCATTTATTTCACTATGGTAAAATTAGTACTACATGTTAAATTTAGGTCCATGCCCCAACATCCCATTCTCTCTCTCTCTCTCTCTCTCTCGCTCTCTCTCTCTCTCTCTCTCTCGCGCTTGCTCGCTCCCTAAGAGGACGCTACCTTGCTGGACTCTGGGCTTCTTGAACAAGTTGGCGGAGTGGCGCAGTTTGCACGCCCAGTTTTTGAATTTGCGAGTCCAGGATTTCTTGCTAACAGGATTTCTTATACTAGGACATGTCAGGTTTAGGCCAAAATATCCACCTCCTGCATTGTGCTGGTGCTGTCCATGTCGGAGGGGGATCGGGTGCTGATTGGGGGGCCACGATGCATCTCCAGTGGTACTGGTGTCAGAGTGTGGGGGAACAGCCTAGAACAGTTAAAACAATTAGGAGTGGCTGCATGGAGTCGACCATTCCAAATGAAGACACAACTAAACATTTACACATAACAAATATCACAGACAGCTCAAAAATGTGAGTTGAGTCACATTTACACAGTGGAATAATTCATAATCTATTGCGTGGTATTCACTCACAAGAACTGTAGGTTCTCCCGGTACAGGTGGGCACTGTGGCCCAGTAGAGTCATCCTGGTTGGGAGAGAGGAGAGTGGTGGGTGGGGTGGAAGAGGTGGAGGTGACAGAGAGAGATGGGACAGGCTGCTGCTCCACCTGGCCCAGTTCTGCAGAATTGGTCACTTCTGAGGAAAGTTCCTCTGCCCTTCCATCCCGCTCAGGGTCAGGGGAGGTGGAAGAGGAACGGGAGGTGGTGGAGGAGGTAGTGGAAGATGAAGAGTGGGGGGATGTATCTGAGGAGGAGGAAGGTGGGGACAAAGACCTGTGGTGGTGCGACTGTGGCTCAGATGACTCCTCTACTCCTGCTGATGTGGAAGCAGTGGATGGAGGGCCAGAAACAATCCCCCCTGCCGATGCTGCCCCGCTGCTGTATTCCTGATACAGCAAGTTCCTCAGTTTTTCATCCAGAGTCTTTATGCGGTTGTCTACGTATTCTATTTTGGGGGGCCCTTCACTGTCTGACTCAGCCACAGAGGAAGGCTGAGCAGGGGATGGTGACATTGTGAGGGACAGAGTGGGAACGTGGGGTTCTGTGATGCCCAAATGAAGAGGTGGCAAAGATGAATCAGACGAGGGGTGAAAAGGGGCGGAGTAGCTCCCTGTGTCCTCCGTCACACTTGTTTCTCCTGGGGACATCTCAGACTCTGACATCTGTAAAGAGGATTCCTTCTGCAGTGGAAACTGCTGCTGTTTCTGGGGTGTGTCCATGGCTTTAGCCGCCTCTTGTGGCTGCTCAATGTGCTGCTGCGGTTTCTGTGACTGCACATGCTGCTGTGCTGCCTCAGTTGGGATTTGGGTTTGTTGTGAACTCTGCTGTTGTGGTAGAGGGCTGGCATTTAGCTGTGCCTGCTGCTGAATGAACTGTTGACTAACTGATAGAGGCATCGTTTGGCTTCTATCTGCTTTTAAAGTCACAGTACCCATGAACAACTGATGCTGCTGCTGCTGCTGCTGCAGCAGCATTTGTTGTTGCTGCAAGTGTACTCTCTGTTGTAGGTTTAACTGTTGCTGCTGCTGGAGATCGATGTGGTCCTGCTGGGGTGGCATAACCTGCTGTGATAACTGCTTTAACTGTGTGGCATACTGTGTTGTCTGAAGGGGTTGTTGGGTCTGCTGTACGGGCACTGGTGGCAGAAGTTGCTGCAGAGGCACAGACTGTTGTAGCACCTCGGTATGACCTGGCAGTGGTAACATCTGCACCTCAGAAAGTTGTTGTTGGAGTGACATCTGTTTCAGCTGCTGCTGTTGTAACTGCTGGAGAGACGATGCTTTTTCCTGCTGCAACTGAATTTGTTCTTGGTACACTTGAAGCTGTGACTGGTCTTGTTTTGGTGCTGCCTGCTGTATCTGTAGTTCAAGCTGCATTTGTTGCAGTTGCTGTGCAGCTGCTGCTCCCTGCGGCTGTAAAGCAGGTTGTGCCTGTGGTTGTGGTAGTTGAGGGGCTGGTTTGGCCACATGGGTGAGTGCCTGCTGCTGGTCCATGCCACGTTGGCTTACCACAGGAGAGGCCACTGTAGCATCAGGAGGAGGGGAATAGAAAGAGGTTGAAGACTTGTCTGCTGCAGACACATGCGACCTTGGAGCTGTTATCACTGCATCCATTTTAGTTTGACCTACAGTAGAGGAACCACTGGTTCCAGGAGAAGTGAGGTTATCAGGAATCGTGGAGGCTGGTGTGGGAGAAACAACATTAGGAGCAGTGGACAATGTGGGGATGTTAGTACTTTTGTCAGCAGCAGCTGAGTTGGGAACTGGCAGTTCAGGGCTGCCTGAAGCAGAGACAGGGACAGAGGATTCAAGAGTGGAGGCTGGTGCAGATGTGCTATCAGAGGCAGGGGTGTGAGGAGCAGGAGCAACAGGGGCTGGGGGTGCCATGGAGTCAGGAGGGGAGGTGGTAGAAAGAGTAGTGCAGGGAGGGGAGGCCATTCCAGTTAAGGGCTCCAGACTCTGAGATCCTTCACTTTCTACAGCCACAGAGAGGAACACAGTTAGACTGAGTTTCTGCCAACTCCATATCTGCCACAGCATTAAAATGGACCTGGGTAGAGCTCACCTTTCACTGCTTTAGCAGACTGGAGTATTCTGGTCTCCATGCTGGGTGGGGCCATAGCTGCTCCTTGACCGGAAAGCGAGTCTCTATGGCGGATGGTCTGGTTGATAAAGAAGCGCCAACGTCGCACTGGGGAGGAATGGGGCACTGAGTGTGCTGAGAAATCACAGAGATAGCTGATCTGTTATGACAAACTAAGCTAGACTATGGGGAGCCTTATCTCATTCTGTTGCCTTTGGTCCATAAGAAAATATCTCCATGTACTCACTTGTTGAGCTGGTGGGTGTGCTCACATGTAATTGGTCAGTTGATCCAGTCTAGTAAAGAAATTTAGGTTCATCTTTATTTAATCAAAACAGAAAAATTATAGACTAGAGATGGTGATAGATGAAAATCTAGAAATTAACATACCTGTGAATGTGTTTTAAGAATTTCATGGGCTTTCTTAACTATTGCTCTAAGCTCCTCTACAAATTTCTCTTTCTCCACATCAAGGACAAAGTCCTCCTCCACCTACAACAACAATCAACCAAATAGTAAATATCCTGACACGCACTGATACTTTTCAGCAACCAGTGCAGACGAACAGATTGTAAACAGATAAACAGTTTACCATGTAATCTGCTATTTCCTCAGGGGCATCCCCTTCAATGTCAAATTTAAATGTCACCATCTTGTTGCTATGGGTCTCCAGCTGGCATTCCACCATATTGTCCCCACAGCCAAACACCTAAGAAGAACAAGACAGTTAATTCTGTTGAATGAAGCCGATTGGGGGGCATGGACTTTGCAATACAATTATTGATTTGTTGCTATTTTTCACCTGGAGCATGCTCAGTTGAAAGTGATGTGCGACTTTGTCAGACCTCTGACAGGAAGCTCTTCGTTGAGTCTTTAATTTTTCTAACTTCCCATTGACCAAGAGCTGAAGATTTTCTTCCCCATTAGCTGGAACAGACCTGTGGGTGGTAAGGTAGTAGGTCTGTCTGTGAGCTAATATAAGGTAATATAATGTACATGGATTTATTAACAACATACTGTGCATTTGATTATTTTAAGACAAATAAATTAAACTAGATTAGATTAAATAACAACTTTTAAATCCCAGACAGGAAACAAAACTTAGAAGTTAAAGAAGTTTGAAGAAATTGGTAACCACTATCTAGGTATGGGAAATACAAAGACCATACAAGCTGCTTTCAAACCAGGGCTGTGAAAACCTTTCAGTATCAGGACTGTCCTGGACTAGAGACACAGTGTATGATGTTCATACAGCAGCTATGAATGAAGAATGGAGCTAAGATCAGACTGTACTGATATTAGACGTACCCTGAAGAAGAATGATGTTCTGTACTTGACAGGGATGGAGCATCCTGTAGGGTAACATGAATAAATATGTACACACACGAAGAAGTACGCAGGTACACAGGAAAACAAACAAACAAACAAACAAACAAAAATATTAGCAATAGTATTTACAAGTAAAGTCAGAATGTAACTACGGATAAGAAAACATTTAATAACAAACTGATTTTAATATTTTCAAAAGTACCAAGAAGCCACATTCAAAGTTTTTGCAGATAATTAGATAGCAATATACTCATTCGGCCAATATGTCAACAAGGTACAATTCTTTCCTAATTTATACAGCAAACATTCATCATTCCTGTACCTGAGCAATGCCCAGCAGAGAATGGTCACAGTCTTGCAGTGAAGCTTGGGGCAGTTTGGGGGCATTAGAATCAAGCGATTGTAGAGTAGCAACAGGTTGTGAGGAGGTGGGTATAAAGTCGACCTGCCCTGGCAAGGTTACCTGGGCAGCTGGTGGAGATGAAGGCAGCTCTGGAGCAGGGGCAGCAGGGGGGTGGGATGGGAAAGATGGTAGCGATGCTGGAGGACATGAGATGTGAGAAGGGCTGAGGAGCATATGTTGTGCAGGAAAGACGGCATGGGGCAAAACAGGATGTTCAGCATTAGGTGTGTCAGTATGTGTCTGAGTGTGAGAATGAGCCTGTGTCTGAATGTGTGTCTGTGTTTGTGAATGTGTTTGGGCCTGAATGCTGGTTTGTGTGTGTGTGTGAGCTGGCAGCATCTGCTTGGCCTGGTGCTGCGGAGACGGTGGGGTGCCTACCAGTAAATGACTATGGAGGGGCACAGCCCGGTTCTGGGACTGAGGCTCAGCCACATTACTGGAGACTATCTGTGCAGGAGAGTGTGAAGACACCAGATGTGAAGCAGGTGGACACTGAGGAGGAAGCTGATTCTCATCAACAGGTATCAAAGCCTGCTTTAGAGGAAGTGACTGTTGGATGGGAGCTGCAGAGGGTTGCACCAGTAACTGGGTTTGCACAGGAGGCGGAGCTAGCGGCTGTTGTACTTGAGAAAGGTTCTGCAGCTGTTGCTGGTACTGCTCAGCAGACTGAGCCATAGCAGGCTGGGACATAGGTGGAATGACTGCAGGGTCAGCGGTGCTTCCTAAGGGCTGCTGCTGGGCCTGAGCAACTGGATGTAGAGCTTGGCCTGGAACATAGGCTTGTTGAGCCTGTTGCACAGGATGAGAAATCACCGCAAAGGTTGCAGAGTCAACTACAGAACCGAGATCTGTTTTGGTTCCAACACTTCCCGCTGAAGCAGGAGACAGAATCATCTGCTGATACTGCTGTACTGGTTGCTCTTGCTGCTGCTGTTGTGCAAAATGGGTTAAACCCTGCTGTACAGATGCTATGGCTTGGTGGGTAAGCTGGGGGGCACACTGAGGGGTCACAAGGCCAGTGGCAGCCTGAGCATGCACCTGACCAGGTGGCTGGCCTTGAGTGTGTTGTGGGAGCTGGGGCTGCATGAGCCCTGGAGAGTCATGTTGGACCTGACTGGTAATAGAGGCAGCTGGGGGCTGGACAGCAGCTTGGCCCATCCTCTGAATGTCAACAATTAGGCCCTGACCATGCGGTAAATGGGACTGACTAATTGTTGGATGCAGAGTCTGGCCTAATGGCTGAACAGTTATCTGGTTCTGTGTGGGAGCGGTATGTCCTGGATAATTAGTGTGCAAAGGAATTTGCTGGGTCTGGATGACTTGAGTCTTTTCATTGATCACTGCTGCTGGAGGAGTCACCTGGGCTTCAGTCACAGCCTGAGTTGCCTGAGCTGTGGACTGGACTATAACTTGCATTGGGACTTGGCTTTGGTTCTGGAGATGAGCCTCAGTTTCTCCGTGCTGGATAAGGACTTGAGCTGGCACAATGGACGCTGTCTGGAGATGGGTCTGTGTCGTCTGAGGGGCAACGGGGACCTGGGCATGTGAGATAACTTGCTGAATTAATTCATTTCCAAGTGGAGCTCCAACTGGGATAAGAGGTTCCATTACAGAGGTGTGATGCTGTGGCTGTGCAACAAATGCTTGCTGCTGCTGGATCAATGCTACTTGCTGTTGTTGCTCTATCACCTGTTGCTGTGTGAGAGCGGTATGAGGCGTAAAATGAGCAATGTTTAGCTGTGGGACACACACGTGCTGAATATCAGGTGGTTGCTGCTGAAGCTGCTGCTCACTGTTATGGTGTGGAACAGGCAGACCCTCTTGCTTTTCACTTTGCTGAAGCTGGATCATGGCTGCTTGCTGCTCCTGGATCTGTTGCTGCATCAGAGCCTGTTGCTGTAATCTCTCTGCTTGCTGTTGTTGTAACAGGACTTGCTGCTGTCTCTGTTGTTCTAACTGTTGCTGTAACAGAGCTTTCTGTTGCTGCTCTTGTTGCTGCAGATGCAGCTGAGCTTTCTGCTGTAGCTGCTGCTGTTGTAGAATAGCCTGTTGTTGCAAATGCTGCTGTATAAGTACTTGCTGCTGCTGTTGCTCCATTTGTTGGAGAAGAGCTTGCTGCTGCAGCTGTTGTTCCTTTTGCTGTTGATTCTGCAGGGGTTGCTGCTGCAATATAATGTGTTGCTGCTGTTGTGGCTCAGGTTCCTTTTGTGTTCCAGCCTGGTGTTGTCCAGTCTTTTGATACAAATGGCTCTGGTGCTGTGAAACAGGTTGTTGCTGTTGCTCTGATTGCTGTTGCAAAAGGGCTTGTTGTGGCTGCTGTTGTACAATACCTTGCTGCTGCTGCTGCTGCTGCTGCTGCTGCTGCTGCTGCTGCTGCTGCTTGTGTGGTGGATGAATAAGAGCTTGCTGCTGTTGTTGATCCAACAACTGCTTATGTATAAGTGCCTGCTGCTGCTCCAGTTGGTGCTGTTGCAGGTGGGCCTGTTGCTGCTGCTGTTGAAACAGTGCTTTCTGCTGCTGCTGGTCAAGCTGCTGTTGGACATATGTCTGATGCTGCTCTAGCATTAGAGCTTGTTGGTGCTGCTGGTGCCCGAGCTGTTGCGGCTGTTGCTGCTGAAGCTGTTGCGGTTGTTGTTTTGCTGTCTGCTCACTCGCATCCCCTGTCGTTTGCTGTTTATACGTCTGATGCTGCTCGCCTGGTTGTGGCAACGACATAGCTTGCTGCTCCATACCTGTTTGTGCAGGTAACATTTGTTGATGAGGAGTTGGCTGGACAGGTGGAACAGGCTGCTGTACGTAAATCTGCTGCTGAGGTTCATGCTGATGTTTCTGGACAGCTGGAGCAGAAAGGCTCTGGTGTGGCTGTTCCACAGGTGGCTGAGTAGCAGTAACTTGGTCATGGAGTGTGGCCTGGGCCTCCATTTGCTGCTGTGGCTGCTGCTGAAGGGAGGCGGTTTGGGGATCCATTCCTGCCTGTTGTTGTTGGACAATAGTCTGATGCGGAGGGATCATTACTGGCTGTGTTTGCTGGGGTGCTGC